>NC_056726.1:1816400213-1816592713 GCF_019279795.1 Protopterus annectens | reverse complement strand
GGAGCTCTCCTGGGTGGTCTCAAGTTTTTGGCCCCTCTGAGGAACTGCTTCAGCAGTGGATGAGAGATGAGGGGTGGTTCTGTGTTGTAATGAGCTGAAATGGCTGAGGCATGAATTTTGACGGAATCTGAGGTAAATTGAGCGCAACTGTGCCCATCCCTAGAGTCTGGTTTCAGGAACAGAATCTTTTCCATTCTTCAGTGCAAGATTTTCTAGTACTAGGCCTCCTAGCCTCTAAAATGATATCCATCACTGATTTACTGAGGGGTGGCAAAGTAGAATTGGATAATTAGCCAGGCTGCTAGGTTCAGGGTTTGCAGCTGAGGGTGCAAAATCTGGTCCTCCTGCTGTGACAGCAGGACAGGGGTCTGAGGCAGGTGTCGTGCTAGCAGTGGGTGCATAATCTGGCCTCCTGCTGTGACAGCAGGACCGGGGTCTGAGGCAGGTGCTATGGTGCTAGCAGTGACACTGCACAAAAGGGGGTACCAGTGTTGGCGTGGCCAGTCCCGTGCAATCAGTATTGTCCGGTTTGATCTTCAGTAGTACCTTGGAGAGTAGAAGCAGAGGGGAGAAAGGCATAAACTGATAGGCGTTTCCAGGTGAAGGACAGGGCATCCACTTTTCAAGCTTGTTTGTGGGAAGTCCTTGTGCAGAATTTTTTCAATTGGTACTTCTGGGGGGAGGCAAACCGGTCTATATCTGGGCTCCATTTGTTTTTCAACATGAATATCTTTGGTTCCAGTTTCCACTCGTGTGGATCCATGAGATTTCTGCTTAGATCATCTGACAGTGTGTTTAGCTTTCCTGGCAGGAATTGAACCTGTAGGTGCACTTGGTAGCTCAAGGCTGTGTTCCACAGAGCCATGGCTAGTCTGCAGAGAGGCTATGAGTGGATTCCCCCCTGCTTGTTTATGTACCACATAAGTGATGTTGTCAGTCTTTACCATTAAATTGTCCTGGAAGGATGTGGTCCTTGAAGGGTGTCGGAGCATTCTGTACAACTAACATTTCTTTCTGACTGATGTGCAGGTGCATTAGACTTTGGTTCCATTTGCCCTGAATGCACTTCCCTGCCAAGTGAGCCCCCCCCATGCATAGTCTTGGGCGACAAGGGGTAGAGTGAATGGCAGTTCCTTGTTTTGGTGACAGGCATCTGCCCACCAAACGAACTCTGTCTGTAGACAAGGAATGATAAGAAACATTGCTTCTAGATCCTGAGAACTTTGATACCATTGTAGTTTCCTCATATGCAGTCTTGCAAATGGAATTAGTAGAATGCAGGAGGCCATGAACCCCAGGGCTTGCAGTACTTTTCCTTGCAGATAGCTGGGTCTTTGTGACCAGTTTGAAGTAGGCCGTCAAATGAACTTCTTTTTCTGGCATGAGAAAAGCCATCTGGGAAGTTGTGTTCAAGCTTGCTCCCAGGAATACAATTTGTTGGCAGGGTACAAAATGTGATTTCTTTTTGTTTACAGTGTACCCCAGGGAAGTTAGCAATTTCTGTACAAGCCAGATTATTCAAAAGTATGTCCTGGGTTTCTGCCTGAATTAGACAATCGTCCAGGTATGGATATATTTGAATATTTCTACACCTGCAGAATGCATTGACTGGAGCTAGGCACTTTGTGAATACCCTGGGCGCAGCAGATAAGCCAAAGGGCAGTGCAGAGAACTGATAAAGCATGCATCTTGCTTTGAAGCGTAGGTATCTTCTGCAGGATTCCCTTATTGGGATGTGCAGGTAAGCTGCGTTGCCAACCATGCATCTTTGCCTAGCATAGGAAGCAGTTGGTGAGTTAACATCTTGAATTTTGGAATCACCAAAAATGTGTTTAGGATAGAGAGATCCAGTATAGGACGCCAGAAGTGGTCTTTTCTGGGTACCAGGCAAAGTCTTTAGTAGAAACCTTGTCCCCTTTCCTCTTCTGGAACAGGTTGAATAGCCTTGATGCTTGAGAGCAAGAATTTGCTTTTGAGCAAGAATTTGCTTTTGAGCCTCCGCCCACTTGTTTAGGGGTAGGTCCGGCCAACCGTTTGGGGTTGGTAAGGAGTGACAGTGGAATCTGTATCCTTTGTAAACTATATTTAAAACCCATTTGTCCTGGGTAAGGCGTTCCCAATTTTTTGCCTGCCAGGCAATCTTTCCCTCTAAGGGAACATCCAGTTGTGCAGGGCTTGGAAGATTTACAGTTAAGTCAGAGAGACAAGTTTACGATAGGGGGGTAAGTCTTACCACTCCCTGCTTTGGAAGTGGGATCCCCCCACAGCTTAGCCCTGTGAGTACCTTGGGACTGAAGTCTGGGTGTTCTGCTGGTTCTGGGTTTGGACTGAAGGCCTGGAAGAGGCAGGAAAGGACCAATTTTTAGAGGGCCAATGCCTACTAAATCCGGGAGGCTGTACTTGCAGGAAATGTTTAACAGTTTGCATAGATTTAGCTTTTTCCTCCATCTTTTTAAGTACTTCTGCTTTGTTGCCAAACAGGCAGTCTTGGTTTAATGGAGCATCCAGCAATTTAGCTTTAACATGATCTGGCAAAGATTGCTCCTTAAGCAAAGCATGCCTTCTAAGTACAGACCCAGTGACAGCAGCCCTGCAAGATGCCTCTAGCGAGTCAAAACCACATTGCAAAGTATGTTTTCCAACTTGTTCAGCAGAATGCATTAAATCCTGTAAATGTATTTTTCAGCAGTCAGAAATCAATTTCTGTAAGCAATCCAATAATATGCTGCCGATACTTTAACATATGAAAGTGGCAGTTTAAGGCCCTAATGGCCAAGGTTGCAGAAGTGTATACCCTTCTTACCCCATCTATCCAGCGCCCTGGAATCTCTACCAGAGGGGGCAGGATTTTTGGCAGTAGAAGCCTTAATGCCCATGGGTCCCTGTGAAATGGTCTCAGGATCTGCAGTAGGATTTTTAAAAAGGAACTAGTGAGAGTCAGGAACCCTGTAATATCTATTAGGTTTTCTGGGAACAGGAGGTAGAGTGTCAGGGGCCACGCTAGATTCCAAAAAGGCATCAACAATGTCCAGTACAGGTGGGATAGCTTAAGGCCTATGTTGGGGCAGGAGTAAGAAATCCTTAAGCCTCTTTTAGAGTCAGAGTAATCTTGGCTTTCCCAGCAAAAATGCTCCTTAAGAGTATGCAAGGTTTCACCAAAAGAGAAATCCTCTGGAGGGGAAGCAGAGGGAATAGAGTCCTCTGCATCAGAATCCTCATATGTAGATAAGGGTAAATCCCAGCCAGAAGAAACAAATTTCAGAATCCTGATCAAAGGAATCAAGCAAACTCAGTCCTAGGTCTTTTAGAGGGGGAAGGTAGACTTCCCCTGATTAAAGTAATAAGGTCTTCAGCCATTCTTATTTGTTTTCTAGGCATAGAGGCCTGACCATGCGGTCCGGGCGTCGGTTTTCTAGGCATAGAGTTTTAAGCCTTCAAGAATATGGCGTTGGTATAATATACAAGTCAGTAGGCCTGAATACACACTCAGAAGCCAGTGCCTGCAGGGCGGCTCCGGACCCATCCAAGGTAGAGATCCGCGGGTTCCACAGTTGAAGCATCTCGTGGCATACCGGACTCCGAATGGGTCTCAGTGGAGGCCTGCGAATCAGAGGTAGCGGGTATCAGGGGCTGCGAAAGCGCCTCAGAGTACCGGCGAACTGGCTTAGAAGCGTAGTTGGCAGTTTTGGACCTCGGTGGCCTGTCTAGCTTTGCGTTTTTTTCAAAATCCTGGTAGTCAGATGGCTAAGCGACATTTCTGGATAATTACACAGAGAACCGAAATATTTAGAGGCAAAAATATATCGGACATATTGCGCCGATTAAAGCACAAAACCGACAGCAAGGTAAGTTGTAGTCAGGGCCTAGGCAAGGAATACAGTACGAATGAAAAGCTTTGAGGTATTTGCTTTCCACAAGAAATGCAATTATTAACTTTTACTGACATCGGTAAGGAGCACAAAAAAGTTTCCCCAATGGGATACTTAGCTTTAGTTGAAGACTTCGGTTCTGAAACTCGAAAATGAAAATTACTGGAGTCTGCCTACCGCACTTGCGAACTGCTTGGCAGAAAGACTGATGTAATGGCATCAGCTGCATGTTTTATTACCCCTGACGTCATGGAAGAAGGGACAGCAACCGACGAAGGACCCAAGACTTGTTAATCAAGCTGACTGAGGGCTACTGCAAGCATACTTTAATGAGGAAGGATGTGGTTTAATTGGGGGGGGGGGGCTTAACGTTGGGTCTATACTATTGGGGCTCTCAAGGGTTATGCGAGGAGACTAACTGAAATCTCCTAATTCCTAAAAGTGGCAAATCCTGTAGAAAGCCCAGCTGAGGTGCTCTTTGATCAGCAAAGCAAAATTTAAGAGAGTCTTCCAATGGAGCATGGGCAAGTACTAAGAAAATAAATCTACTTCAGCTTTTGCATCTATAACTGCCAATGTTACCTCCACTATGACGTAGTGTGCTACATATACACAAGCAGATGCCTCAGATTGCTCAGATGAAAACAGTAGAGCAGTGGCTGGTCAAACTCTGGAGAAGTGTTAAAAGAGGTGGAAACCAACACAAACGCAGGGCTTATGCAGCAGCTGTGAGAAGTCTTAAAACAAGATGAGCAATTTTCAAACATGCTGGCCAATGGAAATGCTTAATGAGGAGCCTTATTCCAACAATTTCCAATTCAGACGGGTCCTTCGCTACATTCTTCTGCCACATGGGTGCAGTTGGCCCTTCAAGTCAAATGAGTAGTTTTAGTGCTCAGACAATGCCAAACAGTCTAGATTCAGCAAATTCGAATCTAGCCTGTGCTATAAAATACACAAGTACTAGAAAATAGAGTGCATGCAGTAAAAATGTTTTAGGCCTTTTAGTTTTATATACAGGTTAGGCATATTTTATCAACCAGCAGAGAATCTAGGGATAGTAATTAAAGTACTGAAAATATTTTATCTGGAAGGTGGGGTAAGCTGATCCTTCCAACAGAACAAGATGGTTTAGGATTACCTGATTTAAAGGCATATTTTAATACTCCACAGTTAAACAAAACTACAACTGAAAGTGGAAGGGGAGGTCGATGAATGAGGGCTTCAAGAAATAAGGAAAGGGAGAGAAAGTGGGATTTAGATGCAGATTGAGAACAAAAGTCATACAGATTATATTGATAAACTAGCAGAAAGTATTTTAAAAACGAAGCAAACAGGAATGGAGAAAGGATATTCTGCTTTCAGGGATGACTGCAATTAGGGGGTATGGAGACTAGGCAAGAGGGAGATGAATTTACTGCAGAACTGGCAAAGAAACAAAGGTAATCATCTTCTTTTGGCTGTTCCGTTAGGGGTCGCCACAACGGATCACCTGTATTTCTTCCTGTCCTCTGCATCTTGCCGAGTCACACCAACCACCTGCATGTCCTCTCACCACATCCATAAACCTTATTTTAGGCCTTCCTCTTTATCCTTAGCATCTTTTTCCCAATATACTCCGCATCCCTCCTCAGTACATGTCCAAACCAACGTAATCTTGCCTCTCTGGCTTTGTCTCCAAACCTTCCAACCTGGGCTGACCCTCTAATATACTTATTCCTAATTCTGTCCACCCTCGTCACACCCAGTGCAAATCTTAACATCTTTCACTCTGCCACATCCAGCTCAAACTCCTGCCTTTTTGTCAATGCCACTGTCTCCAACCCATATAACATAGCTGGTTTCACTACCCTCTTGTAGGCCTTCCCTTTCGCTCTTACAGGTACTAGTCTGTCACAAATCACTCCTGACACGCTTCTCCACCCACTCCATCCTGCCTGTACTCTCTTCACCTCTCTTCCACACTCACCATTACTCTGAACTATTGGCCCCAAGTATTTAAACTCATCCACCTCCGTCACCTCTACTCCTTGCATCCTCACCATTCCTCTATCCTCCCTCTCATTCACACACATATATTCTGTCTTAGTCCTGCTGACCTTCATTCCTCGTATTTGAAACAAATACAATTAGACAGGAAGAAGGTAGAGGCCAAGACTATGTTTGGACTTCAGACTAAAGACTGCCTTCCCCCATCTGGAACGGACATCAGAGTACAGGTAGAGAGAAAGGGACATGCGAGTCTAAGTGAAAAAAACCTGTGCTAGTAGAAGTTTTAGTCAAATCTAGAACAGAAGAGCTGAAGGAATAATTAGTAAGGCACATGAAATATTGCATTACTGTAGGAATCTGAGGTTGTTAAACAAAAAAAAAAAAAAAAAAAGAATGGGGAAGAGAGACCGGATAAGCAATTCACAAAGAAACGACAGGAAGACTTGTGCATGGCTCCCAAATATCCAAAGTCCAGAAGATGAAAATTTTGTTTGAAGTGTTTGCACAGGTATTTTTTACATCCCAAGCAGACCCCAAAGAATTTTTCCTCCAGTAGATGGCATATATTGGAGGCGTAAAGGGGAAGTGGGAACATGTTTTGGGAGTGTAATGAATTGGCAAAAATCTTCAACTAAAAATGCAAAACTCATTTCAAGACGGAACCAACTCTCTGAGCACAAACTCATTCTCAACCCAAACAAGACCAAGATTAGTCTTCAGAAACAAATCCAAACCTAGTCAGTCCCCTCACAATCCTGTCTGCTAATGGAACCAAAATTGAACCCACTAACCACACCAAACTTCTAGGCATCACAACTGACAAGATTCTAAAATATGACAAACCCATTTCTTTGACTATCAAAAACGTCCACGCCAAACTTGTCACTCTATATATAGAGCTAGACCCTACCTTACTCAAGAGTGCCAGGCTAGTTGCTGCGCATTCGTACCAGCTTTCCACCCTCCTGTATGGATCTCACATTCACAAACCTACCCAAGACAGAGCTCAATAACCTAGAATCCTGCTACAACAAAATAGCCAAGTTTGCCAACAATCAGCCATACAGGACTCACCACTGCACTCTCCTAACTTAACTGGCTAGAACCCCCTTCATCTTTATCCCTCAACCATATGGCCATGGCCCACAAAATTATGTACCAATGCAGTGACTGCCCTTCTATTGTCCAACCCAATACTAATACCGGTTCCTCAGATCCTCCTCCAAGCTTATGCTAAAGGTATCCTGCACCCCCAGTTACTATGGTGACACCCTTTACTCCCACAAAATTGCCAAATAATGGAATTCCCTTCCACAACCCATTACACAAAATCCTAACCACCACAAATTTAAACTCCTCCTAATGAACTACCTTGCCAAACCCCTGGATCTGTTCCTGCTATCCTCTGGGATAATTTTTCTTCCTACCACCCTGTAGCAGTACCGTAACCTCTACTACACTCCCTCCATCTATCTCTCTCTGCAGACTCTTGCTGTACACACATCTGAAATCACTTTTAAACTCCCGGTCATCGACTCACTGTTGACACACACACCGTCTCTGAATTGATACTGTATACTTGCTTTATACGTCTGTATTAGTTTAACAATTGCTTGTCCTTCAAACTGCCACAAAGAGGTAGAAATGCGTAGAATGAAACAAGGCTCCAAATAGCGTACCAACAATTTATTTGTCCGCTTTCGTAAATAACTTCTTCAGAATGAAATACAAAAAGCACATCCAACATTATATACACACAGTAATTAAATAATTAACCAATTAATCATTATGACAATAAAAATATAAGAATTGTGTAAAAACAAGATGTAAATCAATTAAAAAGTGAAGCCACTTTCTGTTTGTTATTAATATATAATTTGCGATGTTTTAAAAAACATTTCAGATTAATGTATTCGTTTAAGCCTGGTGCTCTATCCGATTTTAATTTAATCTGCCAAATGGCTTCCCTCTGTTCAAGATGACACTTGAAATCCCCTCCCCTAGGATCAGCTAAACAAACTTCCAACACTGAGAATAAAAACTTTTTGAAAGGACAATTAATGGAATGCTTGTACAATGCATTAGTACAATCTTTGGATCTTATAGCGTATAAGTGTTCCTTGATACGCGTACTAAGTTTCCTGGTTGTCATTCCTACATAAAATGCAGGGCACCCAGAACATAAAGAAATGTAAACAACATTAGTGGTGTTACAATTGACCAAACCAGGTACCTCAAGAATGTTATCTATAGTAGAAACAGCTATATAGGGCCCCACAGAAATGAATCTACAAATAGTGCACTGATAGCAACAGTGCATGCCCTTTTTACTGGAAAGAGGAGCAATGACTGTGTGTTTGTTGTTCTCCAAGATTTTTTTAACATTAAATTAGTTACGAAACACAAATTTAGGTTTATCACCTAAAATCCTATGGATATCAAAATTGCCATGGATAACTTTCCAGTTGTTCTCCAAAATGGACCTAAGATGAAAGCTATCACTACTCATTTCAAAGGAACAAATTAAACTAGGATCAACCAAAGAAGTAGACTTACAGCAAAAAAGACCAACGTTATTACTGTGTGGGGTGGCCAAAATTGCAGGAAAATCAGAAAAACGCTTGTCAAACACCTCTTTAGCAATATTCTCTAACATAATGACATCATAACCTCTTTGAGAAAACAATTCAATAATGAACTGGAATTCTTCAATTAAATCACAATCTTTGGTAGTCATGCGGCATGCTCTAATGAGTTGCCCTCTAGGAATATTTTTAACCATATGCCTTGGGTGCCCGCTAGAAAAATATAAATAACAGTTGGTAAAGGTTTCTTTACGGTGGATCCTACTGTGAAACGTACAATCAAATGAATCCCACCAAAAATGAATATCTAAAAAATTAACAGCTAAACCAACATCACCTTTGGTGAATCTTAAAAAACCTGGAAGGGAGTTCACTTCAGAGACAAATCTTTCAACAGTATCAGGTCCCCCTTTAATAATAAAAACCAAATTGTCAATGAACCTGCAAAAAAATTCCACTTGGAATTTCCATTGTAACAAAGGCATGGCCTCAAGCTCCCACCATGCCATAACCAAGTTGGCATAGGCAGGTGCAGCTGGGGAACCCATGGCTACCCCTCTTTTTTGTTTGTAGTAATTCTGACCAAACAAAAAGAAATTGTTGTGTAACACAAGTTCAATGAACATACAAATGGTGTTGATGGTATTAACAGGAAAACATTGTTTTTTGCACAAATAATCTCGAACTGCTTCAACCCCATCATCATGGGGAATACAGGTGTACAAGGACATGACGTCAATGGTAAAAATAATATGCCTGTTAGCATCAAAAGAAAAAGTTTCAGTAAAAGCTCGTAATTTACTCAAAAAATGCAATGAATCCCTGGTAAATGATGGTTGATCTAGTAGTAGAGACCTCAACATTGAATCAATCACCAGAGCCACCCCTTCAGTGATGGAATGTGGGGAGGAAACAATGGGCCTGAAAGGCGGATTAATAAGATCTTTGTGTGTTTTCGGAATACCGAAAATCACACCAATCTTGGGTTCTGTGACAACGCAGAAATCGTATAATTCAGCTGTGATGTCACCTGACATAAGGGAGTCATATAAATGAGAGTATCATTCAAAATTGTCGATGTATGACATGTAAAGCTACCTGTTCATATTCATGAGTGTTTTCCAACATTTTTAACATACAAGCTTCGTATTTTTCCTGACTCATTATAACAATGTTCGCCCCCTTGTCACTCTTCATAAACCTAAGTTTGTTAGTTAACCTTTGTAAATCAAACAAGGCAGACTTCTCTTCAATGGTCATGTTGTGATGGGTATAAACATGATTATTAGATAAAAAATTGCTAACGTCCTGAATACATTGTTCCTCAAAAACTTTGATGGTGTGATGTAGTTTAGGATTGAAGGAGGAGGGTCTAATTAAAGATTTACCATAATCTGGTAAATGGTGCATTAGATAAAACAAATTCAATTTCCTAGTAAATTTCATGATATCAATCACTGTTCTACTATAGTTAGCCCTATGGGAAGGAACAAAATTCAATCCAAGTTTCAAAACCTTAAGCTGTATATCTGAAAAAACAAAATCAGACAGATTAATAATGTTAAAAAAAGTTCTCTGTTAGGCTTCGTCCCCGGAGGACGTCGACCCCCAAAAAGTCCGACTGCGAGTCAGTACAGTCTTTTTGTTGAAATTTCCCTGTTTTTTCTTAGAAATACCAGCGGAAGAGGAGTCAGAAGAAACAGAGGATTTGTTCCCACAAGCTGTCTGTCAGTCATATTTAAACTGGAAAAACTCTGATGAATTTTTTTCAGTAGCAAAATGATCATAAGCAGATTTGTTTTTAAACGAACTCAGGTCACGAGAAATTTTTTGTTGTTTGCGAATAGTGACCTCGCTCAAATGTTGATCAAGATCACGTGAAAATTGATGCATCAAGTTAATAAAATTATTCAAAGATAACTTAGACTAAGTATTGTTCAAGGTCACCAATCTCTCATTTTGCTATCAACAGTAAAGACACTGCCTTTAAAGGTAAAGGCGGGTCTTTTAATTACAAACGTTCTTATAGTGCAGCTACCAGCACTACTGTAGTTACCAGTGAAGCAATGTTTTTGGATGATAAACGTGACAGTGAGCGAAACCTGGAACCACCTAACAAAGACAGAAGGGTTAACGACTGTATGTCATTAGGTGGTAACAGCTTAACTAAAGGTACTGTTATTGAAAAAAATTCAGAGAGTCAGGGAAATTTCAACAAAAAGACTGTACTGGCTCGCAGTCGGACTTTTTTGGGGTCGACGTCCTCCGGGGACGAAGCCTAACAGAGAACTTAGATTTTTTTAACATTATTAATCTGTCTGATTTTGTTTTTTCAGATATACAGCTTAAGGTTTTGAAACTTGGATTGAATTTTGTTCCTTCCCATAGGGCTAACTATAGTAGAACAGTGATTGATATCATGAAATTTACTAGGAAATTGAATTTGTTTTATCTAATGCACCATTTACCAGATTATGGTAAATCTTTAATTAGACCCTCCTCCTTCAATCCTAAACTACATCACACCATCAAAGTTTTTGAGGAACAATGTATTCAGGACGTTAGCAATTTTTTATCTGATAATCATGTTTATACCCATCACAACATGACCACTGAAGAGAAGTCTGCCTTGCTTGATTTACAAAGGTTAACTAACAAACTTAGGTTTATGAAGAGTGACAAGGGGGCGAACATTGTTATAATGAGTCAGGAAAAATACGAAGCTTGTACGTTAAAAATGTTGGAAAACACTCATGAATATGAACAGGTAGCTTTACATGTCATACATAGACAGTTTCGAATGATACACTCATTTATATGACTCCCTTATGTCAGGTGACATCACAGCTGAATTATACGATTTCTGCGTTGTCACAGAACCCAAGATTGGTGTGATTTTCGGTATTCCGAAAACACACAAAGATCTTATTAATCCGCCTTTCAGGCCCATTGTTTCCTCCCCACATTCCATCACTGAAGGGGTGGCTCTGGTGATTGATTCAATGTTGGGGTCTCTACTTCTAGATCAACCATCATTTACCAGGGATTCATTGCATTTGAGTAAATTACGAGCTTTTACTGAAACTTTTTCTTTTGATGCTAACAGGCATATTATTTTTACCATTGACGTCGTGTCCTTGTACACCTGTATTCCCCATGATGATGGGGTTGAAGCAGTTGAGATTATTTGTGCAAAAAACACAATGTTTTCCTGTTAATACCATCAACACCATTTGTATGTTCATTGAACTTGTGTTACACAACAATTTCTTTTTGTTTGGTCAGAATTACTACAAACAAAAAAGAGGGGTAGCCATGGGTTCCCCAGCTGCACCTGCCTATGCCAACTTGGTTATGGCATGGTGGGAGCTTGAGGCCATGCCTTTGTTACAACGGAAATTCCAAGTGGAATTTTTTTGCAGGTTCATTGACTATTTGGTTTTTATTATTGAAGGGGGACCTGATACTGTTGAAAGATTTGTCTCTGAAGTGAACTCCCTTCCAGGTTTTTTAAGATTCACCAAAGGTGATGTTGGTTTAGCTGTTAATTTTTTAGATATTCATTTTTGGTGGGATTCATTTGATTGTACGTTTCACAGTAGGATCCACCGTAAAGAAACCTTTACCAACTGTTATTTACATTTTTCTAGCGGGCACCCAAGGCATATGGTTAAAAATATTCCTAGAGGGCAACTCATTAGAGCATGCCGCATGACTACCAAAGATTGTGATTTAATTGAAGAATTCCAGTTCATTATTGAATTGTTTTCTCAAAGAGGTTATGATGTCATTATGTTAGAGAATATTGCTAAAGAGGTGTTTGACGAGCGTTTTTCTGATTTTCCTGCAATTTTGGCCACCCCACACAGTAATAACGTTGGTCTTTTTTGCTCTAAGTCTACTTTTTTGGTTGATCCTAGTTTAATTTGTTCCTTTGAAATGAGTAGTGATAGCTTTCATCTTCGGTCCATTTTGGAGAACAACTGGAAAGTTATCCATGGCAATTTTGATACCCATAGGATTTTAGGTGATAAACCTAAATTTGTGTTTCGTAACGAATTTAATGTTAAAAAAAATCTTGTAGAACAACTAACAGTCATTGCTCCTGTTTCCAGTAAAAAGGGCATGCACTGTTCCTATCAGTGCACTATTTGTAGATTCATTTCTGTGGGGCCCTATATAGCTGTTTCTACTATAGATAACATTCTTGAGGTACCTGGTTCGGTCAATTGTAACACCACTAATGTTGTTTACATTTCTTTATGTTCTGGGTGCCCTGCATTTTATGTAGGAATGACAACCAGGAAACTTAGTACGCGTATCAAGGAACACTTATACGCTATAAGATCCAAAGATTGTACTAATGCATTGTACAAGCATTCCATTAATTGTCCTTCTTTCAAAAAGTTTTTATTCTCAGTGTTGGAAGTTTGTTTAGCTGATCCTAGGGGAGGGGATTTCAAGTGTCATCTTGAACAGAGGGAAGCCATTTGGCAGATTAAATTAAAATCAGAGCACCAGGCTTAAACGAACACATTAATCTGAAATGTTTAAAACATTGCAAATTATATTCATAACAAACAGAAAGTGGCTTCACTTTTTAATTGATTTACATCTTGTTTTTACACAATTCTTATATTTTTATTATCATGATTGATTAATTGGTTAATTATTTAATTACTGTGTGTATATAATGTTGGATGTGCTTTTTGTATTTCATTCTGAAAAAGTTATTTACGAAAGCGGACAAATAAATTGTTGGTACGCTATTTGGAGCCTTGTTTCATTCTACGCATTTCTACCTCTTTGTGGCAGTTTGTTTCGTTGTTTCTCATTTGTACTTTTTTCAGTTTGCTTGTCCTTCACTTGAGACTTTGTAAACTGTCGACAATGTACATATGATCCAAACACTGTTTTATAAAGTACTATTATTGATGTATACTTTGATTGTATGTGGACCTTTTCTCCCTTTTTCTCCTCAGGCCTCTGCTGAAAACAGGCTTCTGGCCCAGTCGGACAACCCAGTTAAATGTAATAAATTTTTTTTTTTTTTTTAAATTCCCTACACAGTACCCTGTCAAATACTGGGCGAGGGAAGAAATGGGTGTAACTAAGGAAATTACTTTCAGCTTGGATACAGATCTGAATTGCCTAGACATAGGAAGGTCTTGATTATATTGTGCAGAATATATGTGCAATGTATGTTTGCAACTGTAAACATGTTAATGTGATTTGTTTTACATAAAATGCAAGTCTGCCTATGTCACAAGTGATAGCTCGGGTGTTAAAGACTTTTGGAGTTGGTGCCTATTTGTGGAAGTGAAAATGGCCAACTCTGGTGCCCTCCCCAAATTTCCTGCTAAATTCTGAGTGTCTGTTCAGAAGCCACTCATACTTGCCAGTCAGCTCTCTGCAGAGGGTGACCCACTGACTGTGCCGTTAAGCTCTATGTATGTAAGAGTCCCATACACTACCCTGTGACAAAGCGTGCTGCCTCCCAGGCTTGCATTACTACACAGCAAACTGGGTACAGGTAGACACCACCCTGCTTATGCCCCATAAATTTTTCCAAACCATTCGTAGGCTTGACGACCACAATTAATGCCAACATTTCCACAATGTTTAGCTTTTTGTGGGCAAAAGTCCACATACTCTGCTTGCCCCCCAAGCCTTGCCTGATGCAACCGAAATCAGGTTCTAACTGTAAGCAAAGGACTAAAGGCACTACATTTGCATTGATCCAAGACACCCACCATGGAAATTAATTTTGGATGTGCGAGAGGGATGGGTAGTACCTTCTCCAAGGCATGTAAAAGTCATTGTGTGTTCAAAACACCATGCTTTATCACACACACCATAGGGTTCTGATGACTACCAAGGGGTTCCGAAGACCTACTTTATTGTCAGATGATGTGACATTAGTTTAAGAAAAATTCTACTGAGATCCTTTCCTAGTGGTAGGGATGTCCTGGAGAGACGTCCCCACTGCAGCTCCCAGAAAAAGTTTGTATGTGCCGAGTATCATACTAGTCTGAGACTACAAAGAATCAAATCCCCCTAAATTAGTGGGCAACTGAGGGGGAACTGAAGCGGTCATGCTACCCAGACAGCCTGCAGTACACTGTCTGGATACAAAACATGGATACTAATGGTCTTTAAATGCTACCACAAGTGACACTTGTGAACATCCTGGATGCAAGGGGCAGCAAAGGGCAAATACATAAGACAGAAAAAGGAATAATCCACCCTGAACCCGAGGAATCCCCTGTGCTCCTCATACAGGAGCATGTAGACATGCGAGATCTAGGGTGATCATGAACGCTCTGGGCATCAATAAGGGGAGAAGGGACTGCAGTGCAAGCATTTTGAACTTTGGCACCTTTACTTGCTTCAGTTTTGTTAAATCTAGAAAAAGCTCCATAAACACCTTCCGTCACCCAGGAACATTTTCTATTGCTTCCTGGACTAAGGTGTTAAGAAGGACAAGTCCAATTTGACCTGAACCACTGGAATAGAAGATACGCTCATCATCATCTAATTCCTAATTCTATTCAGCAACTCAAACAAAATTATGTCCAAGACCAACCAAGTCTGAGGAACTTTCCAAATGTATCCTCAGGTCAGCTGATCTTGGAAAGTACAGTTGTGTACACTTACCATAAATGCAGATATTAGAGAGTGTATTCACTGTTGGAGTCATCACATTTGGGTCATCCCTGCCAGGGTAGCCCTGGGCTGGCCCGAATACCAGTGACTTAGTATTTCTGCGTTGGTTGCTGTCGCTTGAGGACTGACGTCAGGATGTCAGTGGTATGAAGGAAGGCAGCCGACACAATTACATCAGTTTTTCTTGCCCTAACCAGTCAGAAGCCCCCAAAGTAGGAGGCCAGAGCCTGGTGAAAGAACCCCACCAGTGGAAATATGTCCCTTGTAAGAAAAGAACAACAAGGAAGAATGGTAAAAAGGAGAAAAGAAAAAGGCAGATGGAGGGTGGGTAACCAGGACTGCAACAATGAAGACACTTGGAACATCTACATTTATGTCAAGTGTACACAACTGTACTACGTTCGTGTTTCACTGTTGCAGTCATCACATTTGGGTAGATTCCCAAAGCTGAGGAAATGGGTGGAGGCAGTCAAGGAAGCTAGGGGCTGGCTAGGATGCCCTGCAAAACTGCAGAGGCAAAACCTGCCCTGGATTTGGAGAAGAGATGCAGGTGGTAATGCTTGGCAAAAAAGTGTGAACAGATGTCCAGGTGGCAGCCTCCAGGATGTCCTTGGTGGGGACTCCTATGAGGAAAGTTGCAGAGGTGGAGGCTGCTCTGGTGGAGTGTTTCCTGACTCCCTCAAGGGGAGGCTTACCATGCTGTTTCTAGCAGAAATGGATGCAGTGTGCTATCCATTTGGAAATGGTTTGTTTGGAGATGGCTTTGCCTTCTGCCCCATGTAGCAAAACTAACCAGCAATTGATCAGACTTTCTGAAGGGTTTAAGTCCTGCCCAGATAGTATCTGAGCTGTCTGTGCACATCTAGAGAGTGAGGAATCCTTTTCCCTCTTGTTCTGGGGATTAGGAAAGAAGGTGGGCAAATGAATGGATTGGTTGAAAGCCACAACGGACACCACCTTGGGCATGAAGGTGGGTTAGTTCTGAGGGATATCTGGTTTGCATGGAAGATAAAGGGTTCCACAGCCATGAATGCTTGCAGCTCAGAGACTTCTAGCTGAAGTGATCGCCAGAAGGAAGGCCATCTTCCAGAAGAGAAATTTTAGCTCTGCAGAAGAAGCTGGTTTGAAAGGCAGAGTGAGTTTTCCAAGACAAAGTTCAGTTCCCAAGCTGGTGCCCTTCTGAGGGGTCTCAAGTTGCTAACCCCTCTGAGGAACTGGGGGCTGCTCAGTGCAAAAATGAGCAGAAATAGCAGAGGCATGAATTTTTATAGAAGAAAAAGAGACCACTGTGTAGTAGGGTCAGCTAAGTAATCCAGGATGAGAGGGATGGAGGGCTGTGCCGTATTGGCCCCCTTAGCCTGGATCTAGGTGCAGAACCTTTTCCATTTATCTGCATAAGACTTTCTGGTGCTAGGGTGTCTGGCCTCAAGGATATCATCCATAACCTGTTTACAGAGGATGGCAGATTGGTTCGGCTTTAGGGAAGCCAAGCTGCCAAATAGAGTGTCTGCAATTGAGGATGCACAAATTCCCCTTCCCTCTGGGTTAGGAGGTTTGGAATCTAAGGAAGATGCCATGGAGGCAACGGGGACAGGCTGCACAAGGGGTACTAGTGCTGTCGGGGCCAGTCTGGAGCTATAATAATGGTCCTTGGCTTTTCCTCCCTTATTTTGAGCAGTACCTGGGGATTTGAGGTAGGGGAGGAAAGGCATGGACAGAGGTAGACCCAGGGGAAGGACAGGGCATCCACTTTCCAAGCCATGCAGTGATGTTCCCTGGTGCAGAATTTGCTGAGCTGATGGTTGTGGAAGGAAAGAGTTAGACCTTCGGGGTTCCCCATTTCTGAGTTATTAGAAGGTACTTCTGTTGAGCTGCCACTGGTGTAGGTCTAAAAGGTTTCTGCTTAATTGGTCTGCCAGGGAGTTGAGAGCCTGGTTGGTATTGTGCTAACAGGTGTATTTGCATGGAAGAGGCTGTGAGCCAAAGGGTCATGGCAGCCTGCATAGAAGCTAGGAGCGAGTCCATCCCTGCTTGTTGGATGTACCACATCACAGTGGTGTCCGTTTTGATCAGGAGAACCTTGGAGAGAGAAGGGTTTGAAAGCTATCAAGGCGTGCTGCACAGCCATCATCTCTTTTTGACTGATGTGCAGGGGGATTTGTTGTGGGCTCCACTGGCTGTGTACACACCTGCCGTCCAGGTGTGCACCCCAAGCGTAGTCCGAGGCGGGGTGTGGGGAGAAGGGTAGTCCCCTGTTGTGGGAGCATGCTGTTGCCAACCAAAGAAATCCCTTTCTGATGCAAGGAATTATAGGTAGAATTTCCAGGTCTTGAGTGTTGACACCAAAAGGTCTTTAGGTACAACTGAAGTTTCCTCATATGGAGTCTGGCATATGGGATGAGGAGTAAGCAAGATGCCATGAACCCCAGAGTTTGCAGGCTTTTCCTTGCAGAAAGTTGGGGGACTGGTGGCCAATTGAGAGAAGTAGGCTGAAAGGAAAATTTGTTTCTCTGATATAATGTATGCCATCTGGGATGCAGTGTCCAGACTTGCTCCCAGGAAGATTATCCTTTGGGTGGGCATCTGTTTTGATTTCTTTTTGTTGACTTGTACCCTAGGGAGACTAGTAGATTACTTACAAAGGCCAGGTGTTTGAGCAGCTTTTCTTGGCTGTCTGCCTGAATAAGGCAGTCATCTAAGTAAGGGTAAATTTGAATATTTGTCTGCAAAAGGCAATGGACGGAGACAGGCATTTCGTAAAAACTCTGGAAGCAGTATAAGCCAAAGGGAATGGCAGAGAACTGAAAGTGTTGAGATCCTACGCTGAAGCAGAGATTTTCTGCATGATTCCTTGATTGAAATGTGGTGGTAGGCCTCTTAGATCCAAGGTGGCTAGCCAAGCATCCTTGGAGAGCATGGGTAGCAGCTGCTGGAGGGTGAGCATTTTGAATTTTGGGATCACAAGGAAGGTGTTTAGAATTGATAGGGCACCAGGTGCCCTCTTTTCTGGGCACCAGAAAAAGTCTGGAGTAGAAGCCTTGGCATATCTGTTCTGCAGGAACATGCTCTACTGCCCTCAGAGAGCAGGGAATAAATTTGCTTTTGAGCCTCTGCCTACTGATCTGGTGGCAGAACTGGGAACCTTTTTGGGGTTGAAAGGGTGTGGAAGGAGAATCTGCATCCCTGAGACAATGTTCAGAAACCACTGGTCCTTGGTAATGGTGGCTCAAGTGCTTGAGTGAAAGAAGAGTTTTCCTCCTAGGGGTAAGTGAAGGTGGGCAGAGGGGTGGTCGGGAGGAGGCGAGTCATTGTGAGTTCTTACCACAAGGGGGTGGCTGAGAACTGCCTGGTTTTAAAGTGGAGGCAGTCCACTGTTTAGATCTCTGCATACCCTGGGGGCTGCTGTCTGGGGGTCTTTTTGCATGGGTCCTAGGCTGGGCCTATTTACTCGGAGCAGGAAAGGACCAATGCTTGGAGGGGAAAATGCCTGCTGAACCTAGGGGGCTGGATCTGTAAGAAATCTGTTTGCATGGATTTTGCTTTTTCTTCCATCTTTTTTAAGACCTCTTCTGCCTTAGTGCCAAATAAGTTCTTTGTGCAAGGGGCATCCAACAATTTAGATTTGACATGGTCTGGCAGGGGGTGCTCCTTAAATCATGCACTTCTAATGACAGATCCAGTGACTGCTGCTCTGCAAGAAGTTTCTAGGGCGTCAAAACCACAGTGCAAGGTGCGTTTAGTTACTTGACTTGCAGAATGCATTAAGTCTTGTAAATCTTTAGATTCTCCCCAAGCAGGAAAGGAGGACATTATTTGTTAAGGAAGTCCAAGGTATGTTGCTATTATTTAAGAATATGAAACTGACAATTTAGTGCCCTGATAGCAAGAGTAGCTGAGGTGTATACTTTTTTACCCCATCTGTCCAATGCTCAGGAATCACTGTCTGAGGGAGTGGGATTCTTAGCTGAGGTTGCTTTAATCCCTTTATGCCCTTGAGAAATGACCTCAGGGACAGCTGTTGGATGTTTAAAAAGATATCAGTGTGTGTCATGGACTCTGTAGTACCAGTCTGTCTGGTTTTCTGGGAGCAGGATTTAGGGCAGAGTCAAGCTGGATTCAAGGAAAACATCATCCACCACAACTAGGGACTGCGAGGATGGCCAAGGGTCTGTGCTGCAGAAGATCTAGGAATTCCCAGAGTCTCTTTTTAGACTGAGGGTAGTCCTGACTCTCCCATTGGAAATGCTCCCTTAAAGTATGTAGGGTTTTCCCCAAGGAAAAACCCTCTGGGGAAGAGGCTGAAGGAATTGATCCTTTGCATCAGAATCCTCATAAGTGAAGAGGGGCTGCATGTCTTCATAGTCAGATGCACAAGATTCATTTGACTCTTGTTCAGACAAAACTACTGGGGACAGATCTCTTCCTTTTTCAAGGGGTAGCTTGGTTTCCCCCAATCAGCAGAAGGTCTTCTGCCATTTTAAGCATTTGACAGTGAGGCAAGGTAGCAAGCGCTTGTGGCTGGTCGGTTTCTTGGGTGTGGTTCGAAACCTGGGCTTAAGGAACTTGGTTTCCAAAAGAACGGTAGTCACAAAAGACGTCAGTTTGTGTAGAGATTTGGAGGCGTGAAGGACTCTCAGAAGCCGGTGCCTGCTCAGTGGCTCCGGACCCATCCAAGGTAGAGATGACTGCAGGATCCTTAGGAATAAGTTTTGCGGCATACCATACTCTGAAAGCGTCTCTGTAGCGGCCTGCTAATTAAGTGAAGCTGGCATCAGGGGCTGCGAAAGTGCCTCACTGAGTACCAGAGTACTGACAAGCTTAATGGAAGCATCGTCGGAAGGTTTGGACTTGTGCGGTCTTGTCTTTAACTTTACGTTTTTTTCTCTCAATATCTGCTGTCTGATGGCTTACCAAAGCCATATCCGAATTAGAGGACTATAAACGAAAATATATGGCTACAATAAGGCCCGACAACAGATGTGGCTTTAAAGCAAAGAAGCGACAATGGGGGATGTCATGGTCTGGGCCTAGGCAACTGACAGTAAGAGTGGAAGTCTCAGTATGGTATTTGCTTTCCACAGGCGAGACAATTAAGTTTTTCTGACATCTGTTAGTGATCCCCAGTGGGGTACTTAGCTTTAGAAGACTTCAATTTCAATTCGGAAAAGAAAACTCCGGTAGTGGCCGACCAGCACTCGTGCGAATGGCTTCTGCTTTGGGCACCACTGCAAGAAAGACTGGTGTAATGGCATCGGCTGCCTTACTTTATACCACTGACTACCTGACATCAGTCCTCAGACGACAGCAACCAACACAGAAATACTAAATCTCTGGTATTCGGGCTGGCCAAGGGCTACCCTGGCAGGGATAACCCAAATGTGATGACTGCAACAGTGAAACACGAAGAACATTAGGACTAACCACTGCAGAGTCGTGCTTATTTTGAGGATCTTGTGGCGTTATTCCATGAAGGCCTGTTGGACTTGCCTTTACTCTTGCCGTGCCACTTCTGCCTTTGAGTCTCAACGTTTGTCTGGTCTGCTGAATGTAGCAGGGCCATTGTTTGGCTGCCTGATTTTTACTGCATCTGGGAATATGTAGGTGAAAAGCTGTCTGGCAGTTTCCACTGTCCTTTCCTTTTCCTCGTTTTCTAAAGGTTCCAATTCTATTTTTAGTCTCCCCCTTTACACACTAATAGAAATGTCTACAGGCACATTATGCAGGCTAATTAACACTGTCCAGCAGGGGGCAAATTCACCACCATGCATGCCTTATGACACTATGGCTGCTGCCCTAGTTGCCTCAAAGACAAGCTTACATTTTTATAACAAATCTACCTACCTTTCGTGCTGCAAGAGCCATTCTGGGACTCTAACTTTAGTATCTCGTTTTTGATTCCTGACAGTTGATTCACAATTTCAGGTTTGTATTTCTATCTACAAATGCTGTCTGGCACCTTTTAATTTATATGCTGGCTACCCTCATCTTCGAGCTTTCCCCCATACCATCTATGAAACTGCTTGAAAGGGTCTGGAGCCACAGGAGTATACAGCCTTCTATGCAGCACCAAGTAAAGCAATGGCAGAATTCAATAATTAATAGCTATACAGACAAAGGGATATGTGCTAGACTCTACAGAATTAGTCAGTTCTTGGGAGCCATGGGCTGCAAGTCCACCGGGAAGGATGCTGTAATGATGGCATCTTCAAAGCTCTGACTTGGGGGAGCAGGTTCCACAGCAGGATTAGACTTATTCCATGCCTGTCAGAGTTCGCTACCTTTTATTAGCCGAAGTCCACCCAACTGAAGTAATATCCTTGTTACTAGTTCCAAGTCTGCCCACTTGTTCCTCCTGGTTTAAACTGAGCAAATGGAGTCTGCTTGCCAAGCCTCCTCCTTATCCTAAATCACAGTGGGCTAAAAAAGTAGGGTGAAAGTTCTGTTAACCCATTTGCTGTCTGCCAGAGAAACTGCCAGACCTTCCTCATTCCAAGTGATGGTTACGCCCATCCCAATCCCTAGGGCAACAGCCAAAGGGCACTCATCCCGCAGACTGAGCACAGTCACTCCTCTTTGAAAGGTGTGGGCCAGATGACCTCCTTTCCTTTCTCCTGAAGGGCCTAACAGTGGCAGCATCTCTAATTGCTCTCTGGCCTTTGGTGTATATGTTCGCACCACATACACACATTCTTCAAGGCTGTACTGTGACGCTGCTTGGCAGCACATGCTTTCTAGGCCCAAGCTTTAAGTTTAATACCTAGCACACCTAAGTGCCAAACAGCAGACCCCAGCTGCTTCCCTTTTCAAGGATGGGACAGCCAGCAGCAGTCACTCACTCCCACCCTCCCCAGGCCACTCCTCCCAATGACTGTACTCTTAACACTAGAAGTCTGGCAGTGAGGGCTTCCTACTCCAGAGGGAGGTTGCAACTACCTCTTGGTACTAGAATTCTTCCTGGACTCCCAATAATCCAGTGATATCGAAACATTTCCTAAAAGGGTACAATGATTTCTTCAGGTTCTTCTCCAAACATTTCTTCAGTTTCTTGATTTTTGTACAAGAGGGGAGGGCATCCAGGAAGTGTATACCAAATTATTTTCATCCCTTAAGGAAGAAGGTTCGGGGGGGGGGGGGTCTCCCCTTTTTACAGGCTGGACATAAGTGACAAAAGCCTGCTGCAAGTTCTGCCACATGGCAGAAAGCTGTTACTTGAATTTAAGTCTTGCATAACAAAGCCTAACTGAGGCATTGAGAGATGCTGGGATCCACAAGACCATATGACAAAGTGGGAGAATGCTGGTCATATTTCAGAGCTTTCACAGTAAATCAATGACTTAGTATCACCAGCTCAGCTGTGCAAGGCTTCTCGAAAAGTAACAGGATAGACCCACCATTTCTAAACAGTTGCATCTTTAACATATGTAGATGTTACCATTGCTAAAATGACATCTCATGGTATGAGGCCTGGGAGCACTTCCAGATCCAGAAGAATGGATGCAGCTCCCTGCCCAGGCGTGCCCAAAGACATTAACAATTAAACTCTCCCACCTCCAGCACTAAATCCTGCTTAACTGCATCTGCTCAGCTGCTCTGTTTTAGCATGTGACAACAGCTTGGATTTCTTTTATTGGGCTTGAAAGTACAGCCAAGGAGGGACAGGGGAGGATGACTCTGTGGAGTTTTAATTGCTCATTACTATTGAGTAGTTTAGTCTTTTTGGAAAAGATAGTATAGTATTTAGCTTGTATCTGCTAAGTTAACTATACTGAGTGTGAGCACATGTACTTATGAACAAATGTCTCATGCTCACAGCTTACCTCAGTGTGAATGAGTGGGCATTCATTTATACTTAACAGCTGTAAACTGATCAAGCTACTTTCTAATAAGGGTCATTTACTAGTAAATTACTGTGGACTAAAGTCATTTACTAATGTTAGTCAGAGTTCTGTAGTTATTATTTAGAAAATATAAGAGACTTTCTGCCTCATTTATACTCTAATTTGACATCTAGGTAAATCTACTTTTCAGGGTCAAACCCAGGAGTATTGCCTGGTTAAATGACTTGCCCAGAGTCATACATGACAGAAATGGAGAAAGTTGCTTTTCCAGTGACTCCAGGAAGCAGCTCATTAAGAGCTTAGAGCCATAATCCCATGCATCAACTGCCAGACTTGGGTTAGCTTCTTTTTCCAATAAATTGGATCAGTCAAGTCAATAATACAAATCAAATCAATAATGCCAATAAAGTTTTAGTTTTTACTGTTCAGAAAATGCATGTCCATGCAACACCTGTTTTATTAACTAAGTAAATTAAGAGCTGCCAGGCACTAGAATCTCAGCTTTATGAACTGCTTTCTTTAGTCAGATGCACAGGGTTTCAATCTTTTCACCATTTCCCTACTATGTGACAAAGCAAGCCACTTAAGTAGCGCTCCTGAGTCACCCCTGAAAATGGACAAATTGTCCAGTGAGTTTACTTCAATAAAAATAGGTAAAATATATTTTTAAAAATTCTCCCTTTTAGGACATATCCCCATTTATTTTTGGCTTTGTCAAGAATTCTTGAGCAAAGAATCTGGAGATATATTTTGGTCTGTTCCTTGTACAATTTGTGGCTTTCTAGCAAACTACTGTATACTGCAGTCAAATGACATGCATGCACGTTTCAGATTTTGTATTCAGAAAATGCTTGCTATTGCAAAGTCTGCTTTTCTAGCAATCAAGTACAGGAGAAATATTTATATCTGCACCTGATTTGGGGTGTTTATTTCAGATTCTTGAGTTAAGTTGAGTGGGCAGAAGGGAGTTACAATGGGGTGCACTGTATGGTCTAACAGCAGGGAGCTGCAATACATTTCTGGACCGTTTACAAACTTATTCACTTAATCTCAAGCAAACATTGTATATGAACAGCCAGAAGTGTGTTTGTAATTGATGGTTGTGCATGTGTGCACCTGCAGAGGGCATAGTTCAACAGTCCCTGATGTTTTCTTCATTTGTGGCCTGCTCTTCATAAAATTTGTGGCTTTTTGGCAAAATGTCGACTGCACTCAATGACAAACATGGGTTTCACATTTCATACCCTTCAGAAAATACTTGCTAAATGTAAAACATTTTACACTAGCGACTTTTGATATTAATTTTAAATTTACTTAAAAGTTGTTCTTGATTTTGAGAGCTAAGAAGTTGGTAGAGGATCAGGTGTGTTGCACTCATAGGAGAGAGAATTGAAATAGTTTTAGGCCATTATGTATTTGTTCATTCGATCCCCAGCAAATGTCTGAGGTACATCATACAAGAGGATGCAACTGATGCTCATACGTGTTTAACGTATATAACATTTACTATTAAAACATCAGAACGTAAACAGTTCAAAAATCCAGTTTACATGTCTGATGCTCAGAATATGAAGTAGGTCGAAATACCAAAAACCAATACAGGCGAAGTCGAACTCTGACATCCACTGTCCCATAGTAGTAATATGTACGGACCAGATCTGTACTGCACAGCGCTAATAGTAAAATTTTTGTAGGGGGGCAAGCCCCCTGCATCCCCCTGTGGGGGGCTCACCCCACACACCCCCTGACGCATTTGAAATTGCACTAGTACGGAAAAGGACAAATCTCCCGGTCGACTGCTGTTATACAGTCGTTCTTGAGTCTACATTTCAATGTTCTTCAAATTGCCTGCATTCTGACCCCCGCACGTGTCATGGTCACACAAGGCGCGCTAGACATTACAATAGTAAACGTATACAAATACTTTCATTCATCCCACAGTTGTAAAGAAGGTATAGACAGTTATAAAAAGGAGTACCATCACATAAGCCATGTTCGTTTCCTTGTTTTATTGACCGTTAATAGAGGTTTATTATTTGGCTGTGAATAAAGTAGATAGAGTTCAATGTTAACTATGAATGCAATTAAGCATTTTTTTCAGGCACATGGGTGTGAAAGGCACCTGCTGGGCTACAACAGCTTATGGGGCACTTTGTACAGATGATCAAGGCTACAAGTTAGTGAGCTGCTTCCTCAACCTTCATTCATCTACTTTACAACGGATGAAGTCACTTCAGACAGTGCTCTTGTGTTCCCTGGGTTGCCCCTGAAAAGGTGAACTTCAGTGAGCAGTCTTGGGCTTTTAACAAATGCATTACAGATTTGTCTTCTGAATTCCTGCATCCTTTAACTGTGAATCAATTATTTCACAATGTGTTATCATACTACAAATCCCAGCATTACTATTACAGTTTTGAGATACCAGATACATTTCCAATAAACACAGGTTTTGAAGGGAAGAGATGTCAACTGTTGCTCGTGCCAAGTCTGCGGTCAGTGTGTTTCTTTTATTTGGCAAATGTTTGTCAAGTGTTTTGCTGTAAAATATGAACCAACATATTCAGTTTTAATCTAAATCTTTGATTATAAATGCAAAGAAAACCAGCTCACAGACAGGTTTGAATGATTCAATGGTAACTGGAGGGACATGCCAAGTAATGGAATATTAGTACGGTTGGGGAAACCCCATTCCATTACCCTGCCATATGCCCCATTTGACTAGGACCTATCTCTGCTGGAAGAGGTGCACTGAAGGTGTTAACATGCCTGCATCTACACAGGCTGAAAAGGTAAATCATGCTGAGCATAGGGGCTGAGAAACCACCTCACAGTCACAGGCATTTTGGGCCTAATCCAGCACTGTGGAACATTCTCCATGTTTTAGTAGCATCTTTGATGATTTTTTCTTCAGAGCTCTTTGTGGTGATACACACAAGAAGATTCTCAAAGAAAAATTAAACTTAGAAACCTTGCTATCCAACAAGCACCTTATGGTATGTTGGAAAGTTTTAATGCTAGTCATTGGAGATTTGCTATGACATTTGATTGCCTGTCTCTGTGCAACAGCAAGACTGGTTTGCTCAGTATAACAAATGACAGATTTACAAGTTTATAGAAATGATGCATCTTTCCCCTTACTTGAAGGGAGCAAAGTGGTTTCGATATACAAACAAGAAAAAAGTTAGACATACACAAATGTATTTTCTAAACTACAAGAATATACTGTAAGGAAAGACAGGCCAATAACAAATATCCTTGACTATAACTTATCCTGCATAGAATATCTTGTGCATACAGACAAGGGCCCAAGGACCATTTCAAGGGAAGAACACTGTTGTAATGCTAACATGATTTCATGCTGAAAGAGGTGAATCATATTGAATTGTCTGCACAATAAAAAAATAAGCATCTAACACATTACAAAGTACCAAAGGATAAGACTAAGTAACTTGCAATAACATAAGATTGCTTCTGGCAAAACATGCTGCAGATCCTGGTTACCTCCCTTAGTGGGTGTACTAACAGGACATGACCCACTGACCTGACAATGACAGAAGTACATAAATGTAATCAGTGAAAAACTTAACTCAAGCAGTGATACAAAAAAATGAATCTCACAAAGGCAGTTTACACAGACATGACAGCTGACCATATAATCTGCACTCAAACTATACTGTACTCAGTTAATTCAACAGGTTTTACTACAGGACACTGCAATGCGTTTCACTCCTAAAATATTTAAATGGCACAATTATTTACACCTGGCACTATCTCAAAAAAAATAAACCCTGCCAAGTTACTGATCCACAGCTGCCCAACAGGAGCTTCATGCAACAAGCATGATTCACATCTGTAGTTTTCAGCATTCTAAGGCATTCCTTCAATGCGCCATGTATAAATGTGTATTTTCTGACAGTCTATTTGCAGCCCAGGTGAAATTTTAGGGAAAAAAGCCCACCTTATTTACTACAAACAATATTGCCAAATCCACTTCTCTAATCCCCTACTGTTCGTTTTGGCTTGCTCATCAGACTCAATATCACTATCCCATAGCTTTGCCTGCAGCATTCCCCCTCCCCTCTTGTGCATTAATTACTTCATGGCTTACCGTCTTGCTCCAGGAAAGGCCAGTTGTGTGGTATTCTTTGATGTAAGCTTGCAAATTTGTCCAGATATTAATGTAGGCTTTCACCCATTCAACATGCTTCTTATCACTAAGAGGAGAAAAAAAAGTTTCAAATTTCTGTGCCTTAACTTTGTTTGTTTGTTCTACCTTCTATGCCTAAGAATGCAGATAAGCATGCTAGTATTTCTTTTCACTAAGCATTTACCCATTTGGTCTCCTAGCTTTGAACGTCAATTGTCAACAATTTCAACAAATAGTGACAGAATGAAAAAAGTGACCAGATTACTTCTGTAAACCTTGGAGGGCAATATATATACCCATGCAAGCAGTTTACTTGGATGAACTTTTAGTCAGGCTACTGCACATGAAGCAGTGGATGAACCTTTGAAAGTTTTCCCATGGAGAAACACCATCCATAATCAAAACTGCAGTGAAAGGTACTTATGAAAATGGAAAGAAACTACATATCAAGGTGCAAAGAAATTGCTAGCAACATCTGTAGAAATCATTTAATCTTTCCCTGCATTCCTATCACACTGCTGGGACTGAACATGATTCATGATTCTTACACACTTCCTTCCATAATAAGGAAGTAGAAGTTCCTTCCCTACTGCTATACAAACGAATGGAATCCTATAACCACTGAAAATCCAATGATTACTGGAACAGAATTCAGCCCAACATGAACATGCATAGTTACAAGTTTATAGTATAGCTGATGTGTTAACTCACCATAACAGTAGGCGTTATGGCAGAACTACAGCAATGCTGTACGATTAATGGGAAATTAGCTACAGAAAAAACAAGCAGGGCCAGCTAACAAAGCTCTGTAGAGGTTGCCTGCACAGGCTGCCTCCTGCCTGGCATGTGTGTAAACTCCTGTACTCTGGATACTTAGATCTGGGCCTTATTATTTTGTGGCCAGTGAAGTGGATGCACTCTCAAGGTCAGAGCCTCTTCTCTATTTTGGTACCAGTACAGTTGTGTAAGAACTTACCATAACACAATCTACTGATTGTTGCAGTACTACTGGTTTATCTGGTCGAGGTAATTATACTTCTTTCAGATGAACCAAAACCAAAGCATTCCCTAAGGCTCATATATCCAGCATACAACTCAAGTCTGTGGGCATAGGGGGTACACAAGTGGAGGCAGAAGTGCAAGATCCTTAAACTATTTGAAGCCAGGAGACCGTGGACAACAGTGAGTAACAGATCTAAGAAACAGCCAGCCAAGAACAGGGGGAGAAGGAACTGATCCCACCTAGATCCACAATGTGGGGATAAAAAAAGCAGGGGTCTGGAAAAGGGATGCAATACTGCAACAGTTATTAAGCTCTTACACAACTATGCCATTCCTTAAATCACTGCTGCAATATTCCAGTACTATCAAGCAATTCTCAAAGGTTGCAGGCTTAAAAGGGTGGATGGACCAAAAACAGGAGAGCTTCTACCAATCCAGGTAGTAGAGATCTGACAAAAGTCTTCCTTGATCTAGAAAAGGAAGCCAGCCTGTAACTTTTAGTGAAGATGTGTACAGAGGACCAAGTTGCTGCTTCCAGAATGGCTCTAGAATCAACACCCTGGAAGAAAGCACCAGAGAAGGTGACTGCTCTAGTGGAATATACTTTCACTGGAGAAGCCTGGGACTTGCCATGATAGGAACAGAAGGAAATGGATTTAGGGATCCAACTGGAAGTGTTCTGGTTCAAGGCTGGGTTGCCAAAATTTACCTTCCTGAAAGACGACAAAAACCTGGTCTGTTGTCCTAATGTCTTCGGTTTGATCAAGGTAAAATCTTACTGGTCCTTTTCATCCAAGGAGTAGAAGCCTATCACCTATGTTCGGTGGGTCTGGAAATAAGGTAAATAAATATGCAGTACGAAAGAAAATTCACTGACCACCTTGGGCATGAAAGAAGGGTTAGCCCTCAAACAGACCCAATCTTTATGGGAAACTACAGAAAGTACAGTTTTGTACCTACCATAAATGTAGATGTCCGATAGGCATGCATCTGCAGTCCTTACAAATGGGTTGTCCTGTCGTCAGGCAGCCCTTCGGTCGGCCGGATTCCAAAGTCTGGGTCTGGCCTCGGCTGGTGTCGCACTTCACCCGACGTCATAGCTGCAGTTATTCGGGTATAAAGGCATCAGCCGACGCCATTTTCCTCAGTGTTTCTTGCCCCAGATGCCAGGTGCCCTCTAGGAAGGCTAAATTTGGATAAATGCAAATGGTTCCAAATAGTAGAGAGCAAACAAAAATAAGCATGTATGTACATATATACAAACAAATACACCATAATAGATTCCCCCAGCTAGCTACAGATGGGCAAATACCCTAGGAGTACCACAGAGGGGAAGGAGGGTGGGTAATCCTGACTGCAGATGCATGCCTATCGGACATCTACATTTATGGTAGGTACAAAACTGTACTATGTCCTTCAAGGATGCATCTGCAGTCCTTACAAATGGGTAGAATACCATAGCCAAACTGGGGGAGGAGGAGAAATAAGATTATGGTGTAGTTAAGATCCCTTGCAAAACAGCAGTGGCAAAACCTGCTCGGGATCTGGAGTATAAAGGTAAATTATAATGCTTGGCAAATGTATGCACGGAGCTCCAAGTAGCAGCCTCTAAAATGTCTTTGGTAGCCACTCAGAAAAGCTGTGGTAGTGGCTGTAGCCCTTGTAGAGTGAGGCCTGATGTTTTCTGGAGTTTTCTTCCCATGGTAGGCGTAACAAAATCTAATGCAATTTCCTATCCACTTAGAGATTGTCCGTTTTGAAATTGCTTTTCCTTCCATTCCTGTTGCATATGCTACCAGTAGCTGGTCGGTTTTTCTATTGTCCTTGGTCCTGTCCAGGTAGTAATGCAATTGTCTATGTACATCCAAGGTATGCAACAGTCTTTCTCCCCTGTTCTGTGGGTTGGGGAAGAATGTAGGTAGGTGGATAGCTTGGTTTAAAGATACCCTGGAAACCACCTTTGGCATAAAAGTAGGATTTGTTCTCATGGACACTATCTTGATGGAAGATCAGGAAGGGCTGTACTGTCATTAATGCCTGTAGCTCAGATACCCTTCTTGCTGAAGTGATTGCAAGCAGGAAAGCAGTTTTCCATGATAAGTATTGTAATTCTGCTGTTGCTGCTGGTTCGAAAGGAGGGAGTGTCAACTTTTCTAGCACAAAGTTCAAAGTCCCATGCTGGCAATGGTGGCTTCCTAGGTGGTTTTACATTTTTAATTCCTCTCAGAAACTGCCTGAGCAGAGGATGAGAGAAGACTGGAGGATCCAAGTTGTATTCTGCTGAAATAGCAGATGCATGAATCTTAATGGAAGAATAGGACAGGCCGTTGTGGAAGAGCTCTGCCAAGTATTCCAGGATGTTGGCTATGTTTACCAGTGACACATTTTCTCCTTTTGCAGTACTCCAAATGTGATATCTTTTCCATTTTGCTGAATAATTTTTTCTTGTTGAGGGTCTGCGAGCCTCCAAGATAATGTCTTTAACCCTTTGGGATAAACTTGGGTTATTTGGTCTTATGCAATGCTCCAGGCAGTCAGCTGCAGTGTTTTCAGGTTTGGATGCAGGGTGTTGTAGTTGTTCTGCGTTAACAGTAAGGGAACCAGTGGTAGAGGCCATATTTGTTCCCGAGACATGCTCCTCAGTAATGGGTACCAATGTTGCCTTGGCCAGTCTGGAGCTATCAGGATGATCCTTGGACGGTCTTCTTTGATCTTCAATAGCACCTTGTGCATCAAAGGAAGTGGTGGGAATGCATATGCAGTCAGGTTTTTCCAACTGAAAGATAGGGAAGTCCACTTTCCAAGCAAGTGGGTGGTACGTCCTTGTGCAGAATTTCTTCAGTTGGTGATTGCGTGGGGATGCAAATAAGTCTATTTCTGGTAGTCCCCATTTTCTTGTAATGGTTTTGAATATGTCCGGATGCAGCATCCATTCGTGGGCATCCGTGGTAGTTCTGCTTAGTATGTCTGCTAGTATGTTTTCTTTTCCTGGCACAAAAATTGCTTGTAACTGAATGTTGAGGCTCAGGGCCACATTCCAGAGTTCCATTGCCATCCGGCATAGAGGGTACGAATGTGTGCCTCCCTGTTTGTTGATGTACCACATAACTGTGGTGTTGTCTGTCCTTATCAACAGTTGACCTTGTCGAAGAAATGGTCTGAATGTCTGAATTGCCAGTTTTACTGCCAGCATTTCCTTTTGATTTATGTGTAGGTGCAGCTGGTCTTGAGTCCATAAGCCTTGTATGCACTTGTCCAGCATGTGTGCCCCCCAACCGAGGTCCGAGGCGTCCGTTGTGATGGTCTGGCTTGGTTGAGTTCTGTGGAAGGGCAGTCCTTTGTTTGATTGACAGGCCTGAGCCCACCATTTGAATTCTTGCTTCAGGCATGGGATTATTGGAATTTGGGTTTCTAGGCTGTGCTTGTGCCGAGACCATAAATTCCTTAGGTACCACTGTAACTTTCTCATATGTAGTCTGGCATGTGGAACCAAAATTATGCAGGAAGCCATGAAACCCAAGGCTTGCAGGACTTTTCTTGCTGTTAGCTGGTTCTGTTTTGTTAATGCCAAGTAGAGAGGGAGTTGCTCCTGTTTTTCTACTGTTAGAAATGCCATTTGTTGTGATGTGTCCAGCTCTGCACCCAAAAAGGTTATCCTTTGGGATGGCATCAGCCTTGACTTTTTCATATTGACCGTGTATCCCAGGGCTTGCAGTAGATAAATGACCCTTTTTAAGTCTTCTGCTAGTTTGTTTTTGTTGTCCGCTTGTAACAGGCAGTCGTCCAGGTAAGAGTAGATTTGAATTCCCTGAAGCCTGCAATTACTGATGCCAGACATTTCGTGAACACTCTGGGCGCAGTAGATAAGCCAAAGGGCAATGCTGAGAATTGATAATGCTCTGATCCTGCAAGAAATCTGAGGTATCTTCTGCAATTTGGTCATATGGGGACGTGCAGGTATGCCTCCTTGAGATCTAGAGTTACCAGCCAAGACTCCTTGCCCAACATGGGAAGAAGCTGCTGTAGGGTCAGCATTTTGAATTTTGGGACAATGAGGTATGTGTTTAAAGCGGACAGGTCGAGAATAGGTCTCCATTGGTTTTCTTTTCTTGGTACCAGGAAGAGCCTGGAGTAAAATCCTTGTCCTTGCTCCATAGATGGTACCTTTTCTACAGCTCTCATCCTTAGTGAGTTATTTGCTTTAGAGCTTCTGCCTTTTGATTTGGAGGTAGGTTTGGCATTCCTCTCTTCCTTGGTAGAGTATGGAAGTGAAACCTGTAACCTTGGTCTATTGTCTGCAAAATCCACTTGTCTCCTGTGATGTAATGCCAGTTTACTGAAAATAAGGCTAGCTTTCCGCCTAAGGGTGCTTCTAGTTGTTCCCTGGTAGGCGGTGCTAGAGCCAAGTCACTGTGATTGTCCTGTAGTCGTGGTGGTGGCTATATCTGTGGCTGTACCTCGCTGGTTGTTAGCCTGCCACTGACGTCCCCTGTAGGCACCTCTGGATTGACCCCTGCCTCTTGAGCGCCCTTTCCTGCCTCTCTGAGCTTTGGAGGTGTCTGGAAAGGACCAATTCTTGGAGGGCCAATTCCTGCTAAACCTTGGAGGTTGGACCTGTAAGAAATCTTTGACTGTCTGGACAGATTTTGCCTTCTCTTCCATCTTCTTCAGCACCTGTTGTGCAGGAGAGCCAAACAAATTGATCTTGTCCATGGGAGCATCCAGTAGCTTTGATTTAACATGATCTGGTAAGGCCTGCTCTTTTAGCCATGCATGTCTTCTGATCACTGTGCCAGTCATGGCTGATCTAAAGGAAGCCTCCAGTGCATCATAGCCGCATTTTAAGGAATGGTTACTGACCTGCTGAATGTTATGTACCATTTCCTGAACAGATTTTTTGTCTAATGGTTCATCCTAGGACAGCTTTTTAGTTAACTGGTCTAACAAATTCTTGATACTGGATCATGTGGAATTGACAGTTCAAGGCCCTAGCTGAAAGAGTAGCAGAGGTGTAAACTTTTTTACCCCATCTCTCTAAGGCCCTCGATTCCCTTTCAGAGGGGAGGGGGTTTTTGGTAGTGGTTGCTGCTACAGCCTTGGGTCCCTGGGAGATAGTTTCGGGATCTGCAAAAGGGGCCTTATACAAATGATAATGTGTGTCCGGAACCCTGTAGTACCCATCGGGCTTAGCAGAGGCCGGAGGAAGAGAATCAGGAGCAGTACAAGCATCATTAAAAGCATCATCCACAACAGTAAGTACTGGAGGAATGGCTAAAGGCCTATGCTGTGGCAAATGCAAAAAGGTTCTAAGCCTTTTCCTAGAGTCTGAAAAATCCTGGCCCTGCCATTGAAATTGCTCCCTCATAGCATGCAAGGTTTCCCCAAAAGAAAATTCCTCAGGCGGAAAGGCAGAAGGAATGGACTCTTCTGCATCAGAGTCCTCATAAGGAGAAAAAGGGGCCTCTGGAGGGTCTGAATTATCTGATTCATCAGAGGAGCCATCTGAAGAAACTGGCTCAGGGGGCTCTACTCTAGTACTCTTCTCTGGAGGTGGGTGAGAGTCCGTGTCTGGGTGTGATTGGGATCCCCGGATCAAAGAAATGAGATCCTCTGCTAGACTAAGCATTTGTGAACTAGAACAGGGCCTGTGAGAGGGGGTCTTAGCAGGCACAGTTTTGGTAGTTTTTGCTGCTTTAGCCCTGGCAAAGGCCTTAATCGACATGGATGCAGGAGGCATAGCAGCTCCACGTGCAGGGGTAGAAATATCCAAAGGGATAGTATCCGATAAATCCTGTGAACCTGCAGGAGCAGGTGGGATTTCAGTAGCAGATTCAGCCAAGCTGGATGAGGCCTCGGTAAGTGGCAAGCTTTCGGCTGAAGGAAGAACCGTGGACTCTGTTTCAGCCGAAACAGAGACACTCGCGGTTGGCTTAACCGCCGTTTCGGCCAAAACCGCGGACCGCGAGTGTCGGTCCTTTTCCTTGCGTTTTTTAGAAATTTGCGTAGTCAGAGTATCCGACGGCATAATGTAAGCAAAAGCAGGGCCGAAAAACTCTTCAGCAAATTCAGACAGACGTCTAAGCGTTCGTCGGTTGAAAGAAGCACAGGCTAGACAAGCTGCTACGTCGTGGTCTGGGCCTAAGCAAGGTAAGCAGTAAGAGTGGAAATCTTTATGAGGTATTTGTTTCCCAAATTTAAACAGTTATTCACTTTTTCTGACATCGGCTGAGGCAAGAAAGAGTCCCCAACGGGGTACTTAGCTTTTTAGAAGTCTTCGGTAGTAGTAATCTCTGGTTCTGACCAACCGGCACTTGCAAACAGCTTCTGCTTCGGGCGCCACGCGGCAAGAAAGACGGAGGAAAATGGCGTTGGCTGATGCCTTTATACCCGAATAACTGCAGCTATGACGTCGGGTGAAGTGCGACACCAGCCGAGGCCAGACCCAGACTTTGGAATCCGGCCGACCGAAGGGCTGCCTGACGACAGGACAACCCATTTGTAAGGACTGCAGATGCATCCTTGAAGGACATCGGGGGATAGCAATAAGGGCTTGAAGCTCAGACACCCTGCTGGCAGAGGTAAATGCCACCAGAAAATAGTTTAAGTACAAGAGTTCAGGTATGTGGAAGTTGCAGGTTCAAAAGGATTTCCCCCACCCAAACAGATCCTTTTTTTTGGGGGGGGGGGCACAACAGCTCTCCTAGGCGGGTTTAAGTGAAGGACACCCTATAGAAATTGCTTGACTTGACTCTTGAAAGCGAGGGTGGGTTAAGTGGTACACATGTTGCGATGGCAGATACGTGCCTTAATAGAAGAGGAGGAAAGTCCTGATTTGAGCAGCTCCTATAGTAGTACAAAATTGTTGGGATCCCCCACCTGAAAGGGGGTTCTCACTCTGACACCCAACAGAAAATCTCTTCCACTTGGAGATGCAAGACTTTCGACTGGTAGGGTCTCTTGTCTCATGAAATACTTCCTCAAAGAAGTAGGGTCTGAAAAAGATTAAAATACTATCAGCCACAATGTCAAATTGCGAGTCTGTAGGCTGGGATAGAGTCTTCGCTGTGGAAGTCAGTCCACTTTGTAGAACAGCTTGCAGTGAATGACCCCGGCTAAGTGAAGGGGGACCCGATGCTGCCTTGGCCAGAAGGCAGTTACCAACAAGAACTACAGTTTGCCCCTTTGGGTCTTCAAAAGAACCTCTGAGATGGGGAGGCATACGGATACTTACCCTCCCAGCAGAAAAACAAGGCATCCATCCTCCAGCAGAAAAACAAGGAATCCATCCTCCAGGCTTGGGTATAAGGAGTTCTGAAGTAAAATGGCTAAAGCAGTCTGTTTAAAATGGAGGAAAATGGGTCCATTTGAGAAATACCCATCTGTGAACCATGTCCTGGAAGACATCCCTATTGAGCATCCATTCTTCCATGGACTTGCTTAGACAATCTGCAAGTAAACTGTCCCCTGATAGGATTACACCTCCTGAAGGGACAGATGAACCTTTATAGCCTGTTTCATGCCAGAGCCTGCACAGATGGTAGAACTCTGGTACCCAGTTTGTTGATAAACCACACAACTGTGGTGTTGTCTGAAATTCCTGAAAGGGCCTTGTTTTCATATGTGATGAAATACACCCCCCAAAACAACCCAAATGACAGCCCACAAACTCAGTGTGCCACTCAACCACAGCCCATAAGGCATAACAACGTACCCAACACTCTAGTCATAGGTGACTTTATAGTCAGGCACACTGATGTTCCACTCACCAGGCTAAACAAGGAGAAAGTTACTGCCAAGCTGCCTGTCGGGTGTCAGGATCCACCACAACGCACGCACTCAGGTCACTCCACAAGTACAAATGTGACAGTCTTTGTACATGTTGGTCTGAATGACCAGAGCTGTACCTCCCTGGACTACATGGAGAGACACGGAGGGAGCTCTCTGATCTTGTAGCTCAGGCAGGTATGACTAGCCCAGAGTAGCATCCTGCCATCACCCAGAATGATACCACAGTACAAGGACAAAATGATAGACTTCAAGAATTGGCTAAGCTTCTGGTGTCATTCTAAAGGGACCCAGTATCTGTCTGCCTGGGATGATATGATCGACAGACCACAATGTTTTGCCAGAGATGGCCTGCACCCATTGCCCTTGGGATTCCAGATACTGGCTAAGGCTCGTGCCACCACTATAGTGCCTTTTTTTAGGCAAGGTTCAAATGACAAATTCACCACCTTAACAAGTACAAGCAAGCAAAATCTGAGGGTAATGCTACTCAACACTAGAAGTCTAAACCTCAAAATGCATTCACTCGAGGCACTCCTTAAAATGGAGAGCATAGACATCTGTACAGTGACAGAGACCTGGTTTAAGAATCCAGAGAGCACCCCCGCATTATCAGGCTATAATTCATACCACACCTTTCGGCCACCTAACCTGGACCAAAACACTAAAGGTGGAGGTGTTGTCCATATTCATGAAGGATATCCACACCTCCAGGCTAGTTGTTCAGCATGATGTATCCGAGATTATCCAAATCCAACTAACTCTGGGCAAGTCCGCAATCCAAACTAACTTGCTACAAACCCCCCCCCTTCCCCCCCCACCATGCCCCAGGATTCCCACTCATTTCTTGATGCACTGGAAAATATTAAGGTATAACCCAACACCCTAATGTGGGATTTCAACTATCCCACCATTAACTGGGAAAACTACTCATGTACCAACTCTTTTGCTCAACGTTTTCTGGAATTCATAAATTCCAACGCCTTGGATCAACTTATCCACACACCCCCATTCTTGCGGATTAAGTTGAGGAGCCTTAGTAGATAATACAGACATGTAAAAAAGTTTTTATAAAAGTGTTTTGTATTGGTTTAATATTTATATGGGTTATGAGTAGTACCCACTTTTCATGTTTTAGTTTTCTAGGTTAGGTTTTTATGACAAGTAAGGTTTTTCATAAAATGTTTTTAAAAAAGTTCAACTATTGTATTGTTATATAACTTTAATGTTTTAACTGATGTTAATTGAACAATGTACTTGATAAGCTGATGTAGTTTTGGAGGGAAACGTTTTTAATTTAAACTTGGTGCTTGTTTTGTATGAGTTTGTCTGAGGAGGTCTGGTGAATTGACCAGACGAAAAGCACTTTACATTACCTTTTGTGCTGTTTGGAGTTCATTAAAACTTTTATTGGATTACCTCTGGGTGTGCTCTTATCCAGTTTGTGTTGTCGCAAAATCCACACTGTGAAAGTAGCAGACTCCAAATTCAACTTCAGACCAGTGACAAGTGGAGTACCACGGGGTTCAGTCCTGGGTCCTCTCCTGTTTGGTATCTACTTTTCTGAAGTACAGGCCAACACAGAAGGCCTTTGGCTAACTAAGTTCGTAGAGGACTGTAAACTAGGAGCCATAACTGAAACTCCTAACTATGTGGACATCCTACAAAAGGGCCTCACTGAGACAGATGCCGGGCGTCAAAGCCATGGCCTCAAGCTCAATGCCAAAAAGTGCACAGTCATCTCCTTTGGTAAAAACTCTGTACTCATGAGCTACCACATAAGTGTAAGTCTACTTAACACCAAAAATGCGATGAGACCTTGGGACACAGGTGGACAGTATTCTCTCCTTTGATAATCACATCACCACAGTAGTCAGGAAATGCTTCTACATGGCACACCATCACAAAAGGCCTCTCGTCCAGGAAAAGAAAGAAAAGAAAAAAAAAAAAAAGAAGAGGTTATTGTTCCCCCCTCTACTCGTCACTCAGACCCATTCGAGTACAATGCCCCTTTCGGTATGTACCTCAAGATATCTACAACTGGAAAGGCCGCAGAAATACCTCACAAAGAGGATTACTGCCCTCAAACAGATGCCCTATGCAGACAGTCTCAAAAAACTCCAGCTTTACTCCGTTGCATATCACCTGCTCAGAGGCAATCTCTGCCTAACATATAAAGCTAGGTCAAACTCAGCTGTTGACATGCTCCACTTAAAGAAATCCCAATCCCTCCGAGCTACACACTTTAGGGACCTAAACCTTGTCACCACAATAAACAGAACATGCTGGAGGGATAGATTCTTGTCCCAGAGACTTCCCATACTCTGGAACAAACTACCTATCTATATCAAACAAAGCTCCTCATTAGCACTCCAAGAAATATCTTGATTGAATGGGAAAATAGGAAATTCACCTCGGGGATGACCTCTGTGGCTCTGCTCGACAGGGGCACAGGAAAATAATTTTCTTGGGTGGCGAAAGCCAGGGTACCTTTTTGGCTAGGCTTGTATAGGCCCTATGGCCAATAGCCTAGTACCGACCTATGACCCTATGAATACCAGAAGGGTCTGAATGAGAGTCCTCATTGCTTTGATATGTTCCCTCCATTGTCTGGGGGACCCCAAGCCAGATCTGATGTGTGTGTGTAGTTCCTGACTGGGAGAAGGTGGGTGAAAAGGAAGATCTAAATTTAGCTGGCTCTGGGGATATCCACCACTGTAACTGTTCAGAAAAAGCAAGAGGAGAACTGGAAACCCAGTGGATAACTGTGCTGAGACCACAGAGATTTTCTCTCTGCAAGTATTTCCTCAATGACAAAATCAGGGGAAAAGACGTCAGAAGAAAGATGCCCAAGAGAATGGATCTGTGATGAATAGGCTAAAGAACCTTAATCGGATTCCTCTTTGGATGAGGACAGTCTCTTCCGAAAGTGAAGGGGATAGGAGAAGATCGGAATGAAGTGGGTTTCAGAGACAGGATGGCCTTATATAGACCCTGTGAAAACTCCACCCATTCCCTTTTCCAGAGACATTTGAAATGGTGACATCTGACCTAAGCAGGTCAGAACCTTGGTGGACTTGGTACCTGCTACCTCTTTCCACACAACAGCACAAGAAGGGAAAAACCAAGAGTGATCCTTTTAGAGAGACAGGAGGGAATTTAACTGTTTTAGTCTGAGAAGTCTGATATGGGAGAGTCAGACATCATACTTGCTCAGTTGCAGTAGCAGGCATGTGTACTCCTATCCAACATTAACAAATCATTCAATAAAAAATACAAGAAAAAGGTCCCCTAGCTGTAGGAAGTGGTAGCAGCCAACACAATGGAAACCAGACTGACGGGAGCAAAGATCCTGCATTCAGAATGGTGGCAAAATATTCTGAAGATCTTAAGATCACACATCCACTTATGTACTCCTATACATACGGGACTAGGTTATATGCCAGTTGTATGAGCACAAGGAAGGCGTTTGGCTTTTGGCAAGTCCACTGGACATGCTGTTACCTCAGATAATCCAAAAGTATTGGTGTACTGAAACAAACTGTGATCTAAGAACATTAAAAGAAAACTCCACTGTAGAACTTAAAAACGTTTGTTTTCATTGCATCTGTTTTTGAACTATTTTAATGCCTCAAAAAATCACTCCAAGTGCTTCTTTTACAATTTTAATGCGTTTCTCTCACAATGGCGGATGATGGGGCCTGCCTTGGCAATGTGATCTTATTTTCTTGCTTTCCTTCCTTCTTCCTAGGATACATTTCAAGTCCTCTTTATATGACTCATGACAGACATAAGTTGTGCTGTTTTCTCAAGCCATTAAAATATAAAGGCAGGACTGTGAAGCACTATCTAAACCACACCTTCTGTAAAAGAGCTGCTTCTCTGTTTATCTGACTGAGCTCATTTATCTGTCTGCCAGAGCTTGTTCTATGCTATAAATAGCGGTTAGCTACTTGCAGCAAAAGAAAGCAGATAACAGTTTTTGTAAGAGGAGTCTTTTGTAGTCCTAAAACTTTATAAACCCTCCCCCATACGCTCATGCTGAGGTGTGAAAGCTCTCACTGCAGTAAATAATCCTTGCTAACTAGTCTAACAGCTTTTGTGTTATCTGATTGTTTCAAGGCTTGCGGATTTAAATAGTCAGCATTTGTAAATTCCTGCATACCACTGTTAGAATCTCCCTGCGTTCTGACTGAGGAGTGCTTCTCAAACAATCTGGAAATAGAGCACTGATAAGACGTTGCCTGCCCCTACTGTAAATTTGATCTGGGACACACTCCTCCCAGTCTAGTGTTCATTCTGCCTAATACAGAGAACATCTGAGAAGGCCAACCCACTTAGGTTCTTAACCCTGAATTAACTTCTGCTCCACCTTCCTCCCTTTGCACTTTAACCAAAACATCTCCTTGTGTTATGACAGAGTGCGCTTCTCAGCTGACAAGTATATTTTTGGCAGTTTTAACTGTTCACAGAGTTGAATAAAACAACTGAATTTAGTTCAGAATACATTTTAAATAAATTGCATTTATTTAAACTGCTTTTGCTTTAATACTGCTACACACAACTGTGCTAACTTGCATTGCACTTGAACTGTTTTTAGTGCTGTTTTAGCTGCTTTCTGAAAAAAAAATACAATTCTAAGCTGGTTTCCTGCCTTTGAGGTAACTAGTCTAGTCCAGATACAGACTTGCTGTATACAGGACTGCTGGTAAGCTTCTGAGCCCCCCAAGCCTTTGTGTTGGAGGGAAGCCTTCTAGCTCATCAGTGGGAGTGGTAAGCACTGGGTAGCCTATCTACCACAAGAGGAGTGGTTTCAGGCCCAGAAATTGTAATAGAGTTTGGGCAGTTTTTCCATCTCTTTCAACTTTCTGGTTTAAAAGCCGCATCTGCACTTTTCCCGCCTTTCCTATAACTAGACTAGACTAGTCAAGATACAGATTTGCTGTATCCAGGAATGTTTGTAAGCTTCTGAGCAGTGCCAAAATCTGCTCTTCAATTTTTACCTCAAGTCTGCTAGCTCTCTCCTCTCCTGCACTTTCACTAGATTAGTTTAGCACTTTACCAGTCTTCTTGTAGCAACTATTGTAGCACAAAGTGCTACCAGCACTAAACGTTCTAAAAGGAAAAAAGCTCCAGTACTTATTAATGCCCACCCCTCCAGGCATGTCTAAAGGTCAGTTCCCTGTCCTTTCTCCTATGAACCTGGTGAACTTGGGCATCCTGAGGCAACGTAGCAACTGCCTCATGTACACCGACAACCCCCTCCTCTTACCTCCTCACACTCAGACTTGAGAGATGCATTTATATATCCAAATTGGAAGCCATGCACTCTCCAGCCAAGACCGGAATAGCTGGTCAAGAGAAGGTCAACACTTGCACCACACCACATGGAACACATAACCCTCCAGAACACAAACCAGCACTGCCTTAATATAAAAACAAAAACCACACACCCACCTTCGCGGAGGCTCAAAAATCTATCCAAACAGCAGAGACCTCCAAGGAGATAAGTGCATTTTAATAATTATCTTTGCCAGTGTAGTTTACGTTGTGGTTGAAAAGGGTCCTGGGACCAGTTCACTTTCATGGTTACCAAAGTATAAATATGAAATAGAAAAAGGGCGGGGGAACATGACAAATAATTAAGGAACTAGTAAAGCACATTTTATTTCTGCATCATTCACAATAGAGGCAGAAGGAAAACAAATTCCCACTGAAGGCATGGGTTCACAGGCAAGTTCCAGGCTATCTGCCCAAGGGCACTTATAAGCCTAGCCAGAATGTGTTGGCTTTCGCCACCCTCTTAGATACCTGTGCCTCTGTCCAGCAGAGTCATTAGTTCCCTGTGCCATTGTCCAGCAGAGCCACTGCAGTGATCCCTGGGGGTAAATTTTCTGTTTCCCATCCACCAGTCAAGGTTTCTCTTTGAAAAGTGTTAGTGAGGGGCTCTTCCTGATGTATACTGGAATCCTGTTCCAAAGCATGGGGAGTCTCTGGGATAGGAATCTATCCCTCCAGCATGTCCTATCGGTGTGGTGAGGTTTATATCTCTAGAGCGTGTGGCTCTCTGGGATTTTTTTTTTAGGTGGATCATGTCCATCAATTCTGGGTTGGACATGGCCTTGTATGTCAGGCAGAGATCACCTAAGTAGCAGACAGAGTTACATTTTGAGTACTACTAATGATACAGCAAGAATCATTTACTGCAGTGAGAGTTTTCACACCTCAGCATGACAGTGTGGGGGAAGGTTTGTTGACTCTTAGAACTACAAAAGAAAGACCCTTTACAAAAACCTGTTACTTTTGTTGGAAGTAGAAAATGGCTACTTATAGCATAGAACAGGCTCTGACAGACAAATGAGGCTTAGTCAGGAAAACATAGCAGTAGCTCAGTTACAGAAATTGTGTTTAGATGATAGCGCTTCACAGTCCTGCTACTATCTTAATGGCATGAGAAAACACCACCACTTCCTTACATCTAGCATGACTTGTATAAAGAGGACTTTAAATGTATTCTGGGAAGACGGAAAGAAAATAAGATCACGATACCAAGGCAGGCCCCATCATCTGCCATTTTGAGGGAAACTCATTAAAACTGTAAAAGAGGCACCTGGAATGATTTTGAGGTATTAAAATAGCTCGAAAACAAAGATACAATGAAAAAAATGTGTTTAGTTCTAAGGTGGAGTTTTCCTTTAAATGGGTTACTTAAACTCCGGTTTTATGCAGAGCTTTACAAATTGCATCTGTAATACTACCAAAGCAAATTAAGCAGCTGAATGGTGCACATCAAAAACTAGCCCCCTTACACCTCCCAATTAAGGCATATGCAGTATGCACCAGTGCAAGCACATAACATCTCTCAGTAACATACGTGTCCTTGTAGTCCTTCAGCACTCTGTTTGTGTAGAACGTAGCTGCATCAGTCATCTCCTTCACAAATGGACCAGGTTTTGGACTCTTAAGCAGTAAGAAAAGGAAAAAATGAATGACTTCTGCACATCTTTTTAAAAACTACATTAAAACAAGTAGCTTCATCTATTATGTTAAAAAGCAACATTGACAGTTTTCAACTGTAGTCTGTCTCCCTGGAATAGGGATATAGTTTCATCTGGTTATACCTAAAAGTCCACAAGCTCCCTTTCTAGCAAAGTGCCAGGATATCCACCCACATCCAGAGTCCTAGACAATCGGAGAATAACTTGCAGCCAATGGCCTGCTCTCTTTCCTTGAAGGGGAGGGTGTGGGATTTCCCACGGGAGAAAGATTATCTGAAGTCCAGGAAAGCTAAATTCCACAAAACTGCTGGGAGCAAACATCTGAAAGGCTGCACAGATTACCACTGTGTACTACCGGAACATACCACAGCAAAAACATTGCAAAGTGGACACAAAAACAAACAGTTATCCTTCCAAACAGTACATGGAATGAAACAGGACCCCAACCCCCCCACACAAAATTACCCAATTGTTTCACAAAACTGTCGAAAGTCTGCAAGAATACTGGACTATCAAATCAATTATGAAAGGGTACAGGATATGAGGATATGCTAAGCATTTCCATTTCCAACATACAGCACTCTGGGTCCTTCACTAGTGTAGTGTGCATGCCAACTATTGTACCTACTCTCAACACCATTCCTTTCCACAGTGGTCCTCTCTAGCACATACTACACAGCAGCCATACAATAGGACAACGTGTGTATTCTCAAACATTTAAAAGCTTTTTCCTATGCCTACCCTCAGAGAATAAGAGCATTCCTGAACACACACTGGTCTGCTATAAGAATCGTATAGATCTTAAACCAAAAAAAATATAACGAAGGCGAAGAAAACAATGAGTCAGTCATACAAACTCAACTTTATTGGTAACTTCATTTAGGGTTTTCATTGCTAATAAATTTGAATTTCTACAACTCAATCCTCATTTTCTTTAGTTTCCAGTTCCTTTTTTTGGTTTAAGTTTCTGTTTTAGTGTATGCTACTTTGTTTTCTTGAGATTAAATGTACATTATCCTAATACAGAACACTTCACAGCCAATTCTAAACAATGCATATTTCTGCTTTAAATAAATGGTCCATAAGCTCAAATCAAGATCCTTCCAGAGTTGACTGATACTCACCATGGTTATCCATCCAAGGGCAGAAATACTTTCACTGACGGCGGACAGATGGTTGAATAACTTGCTGGTACGGTTCTGCTCTCTGAAATCCTGGACTTGCTGGATTTTATCAGACACTGGCTTCAATACAGCAGAAAGTTGGTCCTAAAAATGGACACAAACATGTTCATGCCTCACTCAGTATCCTCCTCCAAAAGACAAGTGGGCCAAATATTATTTGCAGCTCACAAGAAAACACAGAAAAAGAAAAAATACCTATATGTGTGTATATATATATATATATATATATATATATATATATATATATATATTATATATATTAATATATATATATATATATATATATATATATATATATATATATATATATATATATATATATATATATATATATATATATGTATAGTCTTGAACAAGATCAGAATCTACTACTGCTCAGCACCTAGTTTTACAAAACTCATTCTGCCCATCAATGCCCTCATCTCCTGCATCAGGGTGATATGGGCATGGTTAACACCAGTCTGCAGCTCTCCGGGCCATACTCAAACAAGGCCTTTATAGAAGGAACAAAACTTTGCATTCAATCCAAAAACTACATTCTGATTAGAAGATAACTGGCCAACTATGAACAGCAAAATCAGAACTCCTATTGTATCTTTTCAAGACCTGTCTCTTTGCAGGTCCTTCACAGCCGAATGCTTACATAACATTGGTATCCTCAGACCTGAAAAAGTCTACAAAAAAAATAAGTTATGCCTTACCATAATGTTTCATCTGTACTGTTGATCCTCGTTCAGTCATTACGTGTGGGTATCTGTTACAACCTAGGAACAGAGCTGGCCATTTTCCAAGCTCGCGTCAGCTACAAACTCTCGAGCTAAAACTCTTACCCAGAATTCCCCTCTCCCCGTTAACTCAGATCGAGTTGGCAAGTCAAAAGTTAGAGGCTACCTCTGGTCAAATGACCTAAAAGACCCGGATGGTCAGATCCACTAGAAGCCACAGGAGGGGGAAGGAGGGAGGGTCATAATGACTGAACAAGGATCAACAATACAGATGGAACTATCTGATCTTGTTAATCCTCGTTCATTCCTTACGCATGGGACAGAGTCCCCAGCTACCTTTATTCCTGGGAGGCTCTCATGGAAGGACATTCCTGAGCACCATAAAAGCAAAAGATGCTTTTCCCTGGAGGCCAAATCCAATTTGTAATGACTGATGAAGGTATGAGGGGTAGCCCAATTGCAGCTGCACAAATGTCATGTAAAGAAGCTCTGGCATGGAAGGCAGCAGAAGTTGCCACCGACCTTGCAGAATGAGCCTTTATGGTAGTAGGTAATGGAATATAACTTTGTCTATAAATGAAGGTCACAGTCTTTCAACCATTTAGCCAATGTGACTTTGGCAACAGCACATACTAAATAGAACAGGCCAAAATAACTGGTCTGATTTAAGAGAGGCCTTAATCCTGTTCAAGTCGAAGCGAAGTTGCCTGTGAATATCTAGGGTATGTAGGTAATACTCCCTTTGTTTGAATGATTGGAGAAGAATACTGGCAATTCAATGGTTTGATTAAATGGACATTTCAGAGATCACTTTTGGCTGAAAGGAAGGATTAGTTCTTAATGACACTATCCCTATGAAAAATCAAATATGGACTCTTGATGCGTAAGCGGAACGTGAGGGCTTGTGAAAATTCCTAATTACCAAATCTCCGTAGTGTCACCAAAAAAGTAAAAGCAGCAAGGCAAAAGTCCATAGTAGAGCAAACTTCAAAGCGAAACTTCAAAGCAAACTTCACTTCATATATCCAATGCAATACCAACGATTGTAACAGGAACGTTCTTTATTCACGTAAAGCAAACTCAGTAAGCGCTTTCACCATACACGGCTTCTTCAGACTGTAACAAACATTCTAAAACACAGTCTTTATATACATTTACACACAGATCTAAACAATCATTCAATCAGTCTGTAATATAATTATTTAAAGGAACCATGAATGTGTAAACCCTTTCTAACATTCTTGTTTGACTAAAAAGTAGTTCTAAATCAATAACGAACTACTACATAATAATACAACACTTTAAAATATGTACATTACTTATAAAATGTTAGACAATCTATCTAAAATACTTTTTATATTTTAATTTTTATTTAAATTTTTATTCTTATTTATTTATTTAAAATCCACAAAAATAAATGCATAAATTAATGCAAGAACCTACTTAATCTTCTACTTTTCAATATGGGATGGATGCTGACTTTGTCATTGAGACCGGGATAAAACTCCGCTCTACATCTCAGAATCCACCTCAATTCCATTTCCAACGTATAGTTCTCAATGTCTCCCCCTCTGGTATTACTATGGATGTATTGCATGACAAGAAAAGTAAATGTGTGTTCCTCACTGGTGGACATTTGATGTTTGGCTAAAGCATTGTTAGGGTCCCTTACCCTCATTTTGTAACTATGCTCCCTAATTCTCTCTCTTAATTGCCTGTTGGTTTTACCAATGTAAAACACAGTACAGGCGGAGCAAAGTGCAAGGTAAACAACATTCATAGACTTGCAATTTGTCCCTGTCATAAAGGTAAAGATCTGCCCAGTGATAGGTTGCTGAAAGATGGTACTATCATTAACAAGTCCACATTGGTTACAGTTACCACAGGCACTGGTATTTAAACCAAAATTAGAATTAAAATGCCTGGTACCACTTTTATGACAAAGAATCTCCTTAAGGTTCTTCTTGTTTTTATACATGTACTTTGGTCTTGGACCTACCACTCTCCGTATATCCTCATCAACACATAATACTGCCCAGTGTTTCTCAATGATATTTCTGACATTATAGACATCTTGAGTATAAAAAACAGGTATACTAACACCAATATCCCTATTCCTTGATGTATGCCCATTCCTTTCAAATTCATTGCTCCAATCATTACTTGAGAAGTATGGACGGGCTGTACTGGTTCTTAGTCCTCTAGTTTCTCTAATAACCTTATCTACTTCAAACCCGTTATATGATCGATCTCTCAAACTCGAAATCTCTTCATTATAGCCCTCATCTATAGGGTTAAGACGAGAGGCTCTCATGGCTTGGCCTCTCATTACATTGTTAAAAGCATGTAAGGGGTGCATACTCGTTCTATGCAGTAAGGTATTCTTATAACAACTCTTCCTATGGACTGCTGTGTTCAACAGTCCATTCTGTAACCTTATTAGATCTACATCCAGAAAAGATAATCGATCCTTGGAATAAGTCATAGTAAATTTCAGAAATGGAGTCTTATTATTCATAAAACCTGCGAACTCAAATAGCTGTGATTCAGTCCCCTCCCATATTAGAAAGAGGTCATCCACGAACCTCTTATAGAATCTTACATTCTGTCTATATAAAGCATTAGGTAACAGTATCTCCTTCTCCCAAAAAGCCATGACTAGGTTGGCATAGCTATTGGCACAGGATGTGCCCATAGCTACGCCATCCATTTGCAAATATAAATCAGCAGCAAACAAGAAAATATTATTTTCTAATATGATTTCAAGGAACAGTGCCAATAATTCGATCATATTAGCTTCCAAGTCTGAATATTTCCTCAGATATCCCTGCACATACTCAACCCCACAATCATTGGGAATGACCGTGAAAAGGCTAGTCACATCAAATGTGACCAAATAATGGTCACTGGTCTCATCCAGTTTGCTGACGTAATCATACAAACTAATAAGAAATTCTTTACTATCTCTCAATATGACATCATTCGAGTCTATCACTGGTCTTAAATGTCTTTCAACATACAGTGAAAATGGTTGTGTCAGCCAACCTTCACCCGAGACAATAGGCCTCATGGGGGGTTTCGACAAACTCTTGTGAACTTTGGGGAGGCCCTTCAATACAGGTATTAAGGGATTGATAACCCTTAAAAACTTGGACAAATTACTGTCTATGATTTTGCTCTTAAATAAATCATCTATAGTATCATAGACGCGGAACACTTTCAACCTTACTTGTTCCATATCCAATTTTCTATAAAAGGAGGTATCACTTAGCATCAGGCATACACTCTCTGTACATCACAGTATCCATGATTACAGTCGGACCTCCCTTGTCTGCAGGGGCAATGATGATAGAATCGTCATTTCTTAGACTGTCTAGTGCTTGCCTTTGAGTAAAAGTCAAATTACATTTACCTTTCCTATTTCTACCATGTCTGTCACTATTACTGTAGTATTCATAGAGATCATGTTCCACTAGCCTGCCATATGTTTCTAATACAGGATGCAATGCTGGAACATACGTGCTAGTTGGTTTAAAGACTTTCACACTAGAGTTTATATCCTCAGAATTCCCAAACTGTAATTTTAACTGAATGTTCCTAATGAACATCTTAACATCTATCACTATCAGTGACTTCACTCCTCTTAGTAGGAATGAATGTCAAACCTTTATTCAACACAATTTCTTCATCTGGGCTTAATATTCTACTAGACAAATTAATTATAATTGATTCCCCTTTTTGCTCCACATTTTCTTTATAGTTGGGCCTACTGGCTCTGTGTCCATAACCTTCCGTTTTTGGCGGCCTCTGCTCATGGAGCGTGTCCTCCCTTTGAATCGGGGTGACTGTATCGGGAAAGGGGTATCCCTATTGTTCACATCAATGTTCCTTTGTTCAGTAACTCTCTTCCTTACCACAGGATGATTACCATTATTTGTTTGAACAGTACATGCATCTTGTTTATCACTAGTGGTTAACATTCTATTCACACTACTATCATTACTTGTTTTCTTATTAATAGTGACGACAGATGGATACAAATTCACACATTCAAAATTTCCTGAAACAGGAGTATCGTTAACATTATCCGTGACAGCACTGTCAACCATCCCAGTGCTTCCCGGATCACTCTGTATAGTGTAACCAGAATCATTACTATGATGTACATGCTCAGTCATGTTGGAATCTATATTCAACTTATTGGTTTCACTGGCCTGAGACTTTTTATCAGTCTTACTATACATAGTCCTAGGCCAAACAAAGATTTGGCCATTGGTAAAGTCATAAGTGTCTCTCTCAATCTTTTGTTTCTTTTGATCTAAAAGTCTTTTTTCGTACAGTAAGACATTGTCCATCAGTCTATCAACACCTAATGTCGCCCTAGCTGAGGTAAATTTCCGAGTGATAGATTCATACATTTTCGTCACATCTTCACGTAATGCTTCCTCCTCAGGCAAATGATATTCTACTAATAACTTCATATAACTGAAGCTCAATTCCATATTGAGCCTCTGCCATTTGAGTAAAAGATCTGGAAAACTGTTACCTGAGCTGGGCATTTTCAACACTCTCAGTCCCCTAGGGATAATGCGTTTCTTCAGGCACGCCTCGAAGTGATGCCGTTGTAACTGCAGCCTCTTTAACTTGAAAAAACTCGTTTCCAACAGTTCTAACTGTTCGGCTAACTCCATTAGTTCCTCAGCGTTATCCATTTCGGACCCACGCGTAGCATCTGGTTCGAATAATAGCAAAAAATTGTCACTTCCAGCAACGCTCCGCCTGTACTGCGTTTTACATTGGTAAAACCAACAGGCAATTAAGAGAGAGAATTAGGGAGCATAGTTACAAAATGAGGGTAAGGGACCCTAACAATGCTTTAGCCAAACATCAAATGTCCACCAGTGAGGAACACACGTTTACTTTTCTTGTCATGCAATACATCCATAGTAATACCAGAGGGGGAGACATTGAGAACTATACGTTGGAAATGGAATTGAGGTGGATTCTGAGATGTAGAGCGGAGTTTTATCCCGGTCTCAATGACAGTCAGCATCCATCCCATATTGAAAAGTAGAAGATTAAGTAGGTTCTTGCATTAATTTATGCATTTATTTTTGTGGATTTTAAATAAATAAATAAGAATAAAAATTTAAATAAAAATTAAAATATAAAAAGTATTTTAGATAGATTGTCTAACATTTTATAAGTAATGTACATATTTTAAAGTGTTGTATTATTATGTAGTAGTTAGTTATTGATTTAGAACTACTTTTTAGTCAAACAAGAATGTTAGAAAGGGTTTACACATTCATGGTTCCTTTAAATAATTATATTACAGACTGATTGAATGATTGTTTAGATCTGTGTGTAAATGTATATAAAGACTGTGTTTTAGAATGTTTGTTACAGTCTGAAGAAGCCGTGTATGGTGAAAGCGCTTACTGAGTTTGCTTTACGTGAATAAAGAACGTTCCTGTTACAATCGTTGGTATTGCATTGGATATATGAAGTGAAGTTTGCTTTGAAGTTTCGCTTTGAAGTTTGCTCTACTACGGACTTTTGCCTTGCTGCTTTTACTTTTTTGGTGACACTACGGAGATTTGGTAATTAGGAATTTTCACAAGCCCTCACGTTCCGTTTATGGTATTGACTTTTATTCTATTTATTTTTGCTGGAACGTGCTGCCTTAGCGTATACTTATTTACTTTTATTATATATACTGTGTCTTGATGCATAAGGCTTGAAGCTCAGAGATACGTCTGGCAGAAGTAATGGCGACCAAAATCAAGGTTTTCTATAACAAATATTTGAGGTCGCAAGAAGCTGGTTCGAAAGGTGGCATTGTCAAACCTTGTAGGACTAGTGACAGGTCCCATGGTTGAGTAGGGTCTCTAAAAGAGGGTTTTAGATTATTCACTCCTTTTATGAAAGTCTTGCATAATGTGCGACATGAGAGGAGTCTTGGACATCATCATGGAAATTAGATATTGCAGCCAAATGAACTCTAATGGTAGAGGCAGATACACCAGATTGAAATAGGGTGGCTAGATACTCCAAAACGGGTCTACTTGTTTTTCTTTCAGCCAAAAAGTAAAGCTTTTCCACTTGCTGAGATATGTAATTCTGGTGGAAGACTTATGAGATGCAATAAGAATGTCAAGTACTGGCAAAGATCGATCATTCTGTCTGGCAATCAAGGGAATTGGAGGAACCAAGCTGTGAGCTTCAGGCTGTTCAAGTTGGGGTGAATCAGATTCTGCAGAAGGGAGATCAACCCCGGGGTTGGATGGAGAATCCACGGTTGATCTAGCAGGTGAGGCCCAAGGAAGGGGAACCAAAGCTGACTAGGCCAATATGGTGCTATGAGGATTTTACTTTGCTCTTCAGCCAGTGGGCTTTCTTCAACTGGGGAATGAGGGGGAGAGGTGGAAATGCATAAAGTAGACCAGAGGGCCAATTGTGGACTAGAGCATCCCTGGGTGACTGTCCCCGGAGGGGGAAAGCAGGGCGAAATAGTTGCTGCATTTGTAGTTGGTCGGAGAAGCAAAGAGGGCACAGCAAGGAAGACCCCAGCAGTTGAAATTCTCTGCCGCTACCAAGGGATTCAGGGACCACTCATGAGGTTGTAGTATACACCTGCTGAGGGACCACTCATGAGGTTGTAGTATACACCTGCTGAGGCTGTCTGCTACCACGTTGGGGCTCCCGGGAATGTGCATTGCTAGAAGAATACGGTTGGTAGCCAACGCCCAATGACATACCCTCATGGCCTCTCAACACGGAGTGGTTAAGATTTGGTTCCGCCCCGTTTGTTGATGTACCAGACCACTGCCATGTTGTCTGATTGTATCGCAATAGTCCCAGACGGCAGCAGGGGATGGAATTTTTACAACACCAGAAGCACTGTTCTCAGCTCTAGAACATTTATATGCAGATGGGCCTCCATTTCAGACCAAGTACCTTTGACTGTGTCCCTGACCCCCCCCACCCCATCAGGGAGGCATCCGTGGTCACTGTGGCCTTGGGCTGTTGTGCAGAGAAGGGGGAGAGACATTGTGGCGGCTTGTGGGCCATCCACCAATTTAATTAGAAGTTATGTACTCACCATAACGTTCCATCTGAGTAGGTGTATTCATTTGTCTGCAACCTGTGGGTTATGGATCCGATATCGGATCAGAACCGGCATGGTTTACCAGCTATGGATCCGAGCTCTCAGCTCCTCCCCTCACCCATAATGCCCTGCTCTCCCTACATGACCTCAGATAGAGTTTGCCAACAGCAAGAACACCCTGAAAAGGGTAACACATATTATGCAGGAAACTGAAAAAGGCCAGGGGGATAGGAGGGCGGGTTGGTTGCAGACAAATGAATACACCTACTCAGATGGAACGTTATGGTGAGTACATAACTTCTAAATCACTATTGCATATCATGTTTAATGAGTTAATTAATTCTAATGATCATCTATTATTCAATTAACTGGTGTATAAATACAGCAATAAAGTAAGTGAATGTATGTTCTGAGGAAGGTGTTCGAAAACGTATGTATTTGGAAGCGTTATTAAATACTTCAGTCTTACAACGGAATTTTGGTGTTTTGTTTGGAAACTGTCATCCTTTGGATCTATCCTTTGGAACTCTTATTTGTGTGGTTCTCATACCCTTATTTGGGTCTCAAGGAGTGAGTTTGTGGTTTACAGTATTGTGTTTTCACTCTTTACCATCTTACGTTGTTTTTGAGTAAATTTTGATGGCGGAGACTTCAGGGGCAGAGAACAGCAAAGAGTCCATTGTATCGGAGAAAGGTGAATTACGCAAAGTTATCGGACAATTGTCCCAACTTGTAGAACTACTAACACCAGTTTGTTCATCTATCTCAGTGTTATTAAATGAGTGTATCAACGGTTCTTCTTTACCGAAATGTAAAACAGGAGCGGTTCCTGTTTCTTCACCTACCAGTAGTTTACTTCCGGGTTTGCAAGCGAACTTTCAAGGTGAACAGTCTGTTCCTATCGCTTCGACTAGTGTGGACAATGGTGGGCAAGCAGCTCTTATTCCAATACCAAATATCAATGATTTTGATGAGTTTCCTCGTCTCCTTCGTACAGGAGCATCGGAAGTTAGTGACATTAATACTGAACATTGTCTCCCTAATCAGGAACCTAGAAGTCAACGTGAGCGGCGTTCCCATTTAAAACAAGGTGACTAACAAATGTTATTCTTTTGACTTGCAAGCTTTTTTAAGCAAAAATTCAGTATTAATGAAGGAATTAATGACGCTAATGTGCCTTCATCATCTTCTGTAACATATAAAGAAAACTTGGACCTTTTATATTTTTATGTAGAGAAATATGAGAGATTGGGTTGTGATATAACATTTTTACAAGAATGTGTTACTAAGGGTATTGTCCCAAAAGGTTTGCGTGTATGTAAATACCCCAACCGTGTGGAGGAAAATTCAGTATTCCACAAGGATTTAATAGGAATTTTTGATAAATGTGGAATCGAAATTGTTAAAGCTATTATAGCCGAAAACAATAGGGTTAGGGAACATTTATTTAACAAAATTATTCATGTCAACACAAAAATTACAAATGATTTATTACATAATGTAGAATCAGAAAAGTCTGTATATCTTAGTATATTTACTAGTATTGAAAAGGATTGTCTCCAAAATATGAAAAGGAAAGCTTCTAAGTTGGAGAGGGACATGGAAGCTTACCAATTAGGGAATGCATACCCAAAACCGAAGCCCCACAAGTCATATCGAAGTGAGATGGTGGCTGACCATGACACATCTAATGCAAATATTAATGTTGATGACATCTCTGTTCACAGTGTGAGAGAATTAAACAACCAGGATTTTCCATTGGAATATGTACCCCCACTACGCAGATCGAACAGGTTGAGGAATCGTTCCCAGTACATTACAATCAGTACTATTACCAACCCAGGTTGAATCGCAGGTAGTCATTCAGGGGGGTGATGACATTCAACAGAATATGAATGTATATGAATATAAACACTATAAAATTTTTAACTATAGTATTTTGAAGTTACCACAGAACTCTTTGAATTATTTATAAAGGGCTTCAAATTCATTCCACTAAGGAAGACTAACATTTCAAGTGCTATTGTGGATCTTAAGATGTTTCTCAGAAAACAAAATTTAGACATTATGTTTGGTAACAACCTCTTCAGTCAGTAAATTCAAGTAACACCCATACTGATGTTTCATTAAAGAAAAAGAGTGTATTTAATCCCCCCTTACACCCACAATTAAAGAATCTAGAACGTGTAATGGAGAGGGAAATTAGAAATACCATCAGTTCTCACTATGTCTCTTGAATTTATCTAAAACGAGCAGGAACTCTTATTCGATCTGAGGGGCAATAAAAATTTAAGAATTATGCAACCTGATAAAGGCGGTGGAGCTGTGGTGATGGATTATATTCTTTATGAATCTAAGATGAAACAATGTTTAAATAATGTTACCAACTATTCAAAAGCTTCTCTCAATGAAATTAATATTTCCAAAAGTAAAATCAATATTTTATTGAATGACTTATTATTTAAAGGCACCATTGACTTGGATATGTTTAATTATTTACACAATCAATTTCCAAGGGTTCCTTCAGTTTTTGGGATACCCAAGATTCACAAAGACCCCCATGACCCACCCTTGCGTCTTATTGTGTCCTCTGAGGGCTCAGTCACCACCCCCTTGGCCAAGTATGTGGATGTAAAACTGAAAAGTTTATCAAACCAGGGTATAACAGTTATCAAAGATTCCTGGGACTTTTTAAGACAGGTGAAGTTAAATCTTTTTTCCAAGGATATAATTTTTATTACCTTGGATGTTATTGATCTTTTTGGCAGTATACCCCATGACATGGGTTTGACTTGGCTTGAGGAAAGTATTTTGCATTTTGGTGACTTAAGTGATGACACATTTAGAACAGTTATGGTTTTAATGGAGATTGTTATGAAACATAATTTTATGTTCTTTCAGGGTGAATTTTACAAACAGGAAAAGGGTGTGGCCATGGGGGCTAAATGTTCACCCACCTATGCCAATATTGTTTTATCATGGTGGGAGAAAAAGTACATTATTTCTAGTGAATATAGCAATTCTTGGGTATTCTACAAACGTTTTTTGGATGACATTATCATTTTTTGGACAGACACGTTAGAAAGATTTCATGAATTTTTTGAGTACATAAAATCTACTACAAATTTTCTTGACTTTACATATAGTATCAACCCAGATGAATGTTGCTATTTGGATGTTTTATTAAGGAAGGGTGATGACCATTTTATTTCAAAGGTGTACAGGAAACCCACCTTTTCCAATTCTTATCTTCATTTTACTAGTGGCCATCCTTTTGGACAAAAGAAGAATATATTAAAAGGACAACTTGTTAGATCCAGTAGGATGACCTCAGAAGAAGTAGATTTTTTAACAGATAGCAAATTCATCATAGATATGTTCAAGGAAAGGGGATATCCAAGCTTTTTGTGTGATGAAATATATGAAATAGTCATGGAAGGTAGGAAGAATAGATTTTCCCCAATTCTTGGGTGTCACGAATCCACTAATACTATCCCATCTACTTCTACGGGTGATACATACCACAATGTTACATCAAAGACCGTTGATAATAATTATTCCACTGCTTATGTAATGGACTATACAGGTGATGCATTCCCACTTAAAAAAGTTTTAAGTAGGGAATGGGAAAGGTTTCAGGAAATAACTGACTTAGAGCATTTGAAGAAAAAACCTATCAAGTTTGTATATAGGAGAGACACTAATCTAAAAAATATTTTTGAATTTGGAGGACAAGGTACTACTAAAAATATTGGCCACAAAAAGGGAACGTTCAAATGTGGATCATGTTCGCAGTGTCAATATATTCAGACCGGTTCACAATTGTTTGTGTCTGAAAGAAATAAAACAATTAAAAGTACATCCTTTGCCAACTGTAATACACAAGGGGTTATATATATCGCCACATGCCACTCCTGTTCTTCCTTTTATGTAGGTAAAACTGAAAGGAAACTGAAATCCAGAATATATGAGCACTATTATGAAATGAGGAAGGGAAATATAAATAATGCCTTATATAGACATTCCCAAAACGGTGGTGGTGCTGCGGTAGTGTTGTCGCCTCACAGTAAGACGCTGTCCGGCTCGATTCTCAGCAAGAGTGTCTTCTGCATGGAGACATGCGTGAATGGGCATACCTTCGTTGAAGGTTGTGCGTCAGGGCTGGTAACTCGGCACGTAAAAATCAACTACCAATCATTAGCGGACCGGAGTTCCGCTGTGGCGACCCCTAACCGGGAAAAGCCGAAAGACACAAACAATAGACATTCCCAAAAATGTGAGAATTCCATCTTTTATTTTTTTGTCATTGAAATAGTGCCCAAAGAAATCAGGGGTGGCATGTGGGAAACAAAACTTGAATATAGGGAATTGTACTGGCAAATTGTTTTGGATGTTGTAAGGGAACCTGGTTTGAACGACATGATATCACTAGCTCCAGTATTAAAACTGAGAGCTGCCAAATTGTGAGTGTGATTTTGATATTTGTCCACTAGATGGTGTTGGAGATTTTTTAACATTTTTTTAGCAATTTTCAACTATTGTAGTAATTAAATACATAATATATTCTTATTAAAGTATATAATATCAATTTTAAACCATTTTTATACATTTTAATCAAATATACTATTTCTTATCAGGTTTTATTTTATATTATAATTATTCAGTATCAATAAATGTTTTCCAAAGAAATCACTATTGCATATCATGTTTAATGAGTTAATTAATTCTAATGATCATCTATTATTCAATTAACTGGTGTATAAATACAGCAATAAAGTAAGTGAATGTATGTTCTGAGGAAGGTGTTCGAAAACGTATGTATTTGGAAGCGTTATTAAATACTTCAGTCTTACAACGGAATTTTGGTGTTTTGTTTGGAAACTGTCATCCTTTGGATCTATCCTTTGGAACTCTTATTTGTGTGGTTCTCATACCCTTATTTGGGTCTCAAGGAGTGAGTTTGTGGTTTACAGTATTGTGTTTTCACTCTTTACCATCTTACGTTGTTTTTGTAGTATACACCTGCTGAGGCTGTCTGCTACCACGTTGGGACTCCCGGGAATGTGCATTGCTAGAAGAATACGGTTGGTAGCCAACGCCCAATGACATACCCTCATGGCCTCTCGACACGGAGTGGTTAAGATTTGGTTCCGCCCCGTTTGTTGATGTACCAGACCACTGCCATGTTGTCTGATTGTATCGCAATAGTCCCAGACGGCAGCAGGGGATGGAATTTTTACAACACCAGAAGCACTGTTCTCAGCTCTAGAACATTTATATGCAGATGGGCCTCCATTTCAGACCAAGTACCTTTGACTGTGTCCCTGACCCCCCCCACCCCATCAGGGAGGCATCCGTGGTCACTGTGGCCTTGGGCTGTTGTGCAGAGAAGGGGGAGAGACATTGTGGCGGCTTGTGGGCCATCCACCAATTTAATTAGAAGTTATGTACTCACCATAACGTTCCATCTGAGTAGGTGTATTCATTTGTCTGCAACCTGTGGGTTATGGATCCGATATCGGATCAGAACCGGCATGGTTTACCAGCTATGGATCCGAGCTCTCAGCTCCTCCCCTCACCCATAATGCCCTGCTCTCCCTACATGACCTCAGATAGAGTTTGCCAACAGCAAGAACACCCTGAAAAGGGTAACACATATTATGCAGGAAACTGAAAAAGGCCAGGGGGATAGGAGGGCGGGTTGGTTGCAGACAAATGAATACACCTACTCAGATGGAACGTTATGGTGAGTACATAACTTCTAAATCTGAAGTAGGAGATTAATTTGTCTGCAACCTGTGGGACAGAGTCCCCAGCTACCTGAATCTTGGGCGGCCATCATGGAAGGATATTCCAGAGCACCGCGGAGCCAAAGGATGCTCTACCCCTAGATGTAAGATCCAACTTTTAGTGGGAAATAAAGGTATGAGATGAGGCCCAAGTGGCTGCTGCACAAATATCATCTAGAGGAATCCTAGCCTTGAAGGCGGCCGATGTAGAGACTGACCGGGTTGAATGGGCATGTACACCCTCCGGTGCGGGCCTTCCAGAAGCTTGATAAGCCAATAAGATGCACTGTGAAATCCAGCGAGATAATGAGACTTTAGAAATTGGCTTGCCCAAATTAAATTTAGCAAAGGAAATAAACAACTGGTCGGATTGCCTATGACCAGCCGTCCTGTTTAGATAAAATCTAAGTTGCCTGTGAACATCTAAGGAATGAAGCTTGTATTCACCCTTGTTTTGATATTTAGGAAAGCAAACAGGGAGGTTAATGGATTGATTAATGTTTGCTTCAGAAGCTACCTTAGGAAGAAAGGACGGGTTGGTCCTGAGGTATACACGGTCCGGATGAAAGACCAAGTAAGGAGGTTTGGCTGATAATGCTTGAAGTTCTGAGACTCTCTTGGCCGAGGTAATGGCTACTAAAAAGGCAGTCTTGAAAGATAAAAATTTTACATCTACCGTAGCCGCTGGTTCGAAGGGGGGAGCGGTCAAGGCCTGGAGGACCAAAGAAAGGTCCCAAGGAGGAACCACTTGCTTTACAGGGGGCCTGAGAAGGAAAGTACCTTTTAGGAAAATCTTACACAATTTGGCAGACATCAGTGGACTGGAGTCATGACCAAAATGATCATGAGAAATTGCCGCAAGTTGTACTTTGTGGAACTGCTGGCACCATCATTAAAAAGAGTGGTTAAGAAGTCAAGCACCAGAGGAAGGGGAACTGTGAAGGGGTTTAGGCCTTGCCGCTCCGCCCACAAGGAGAACCGTTTCCACTTACTGCGGTAGACTTTCCTAGTGGATGGTTTATGAGCCGCCACCAGGATGGCCTTAACAGGGGACGAAATACCGGGAGTCCTGATCAGGAGTGGAACTGGAGCAGCCAAGCGGTCAGCTTCAGGTTGTCCAAGTTCGGGGGTGATAAGCGGGATGGATGAGATATCAGATCCGGAATGGGATCTAGAATCCAAGGAGGATTCACTGAGTGAGACCTTAGGAAGGGGAACCAGATCTGTCGAGGCCAGAATGGGGCAATGAGAATCATTCTGCACCCCAACCGAGAGGCTTTCTGAAGAACTTGGAGCATCAGAGGCAAGAGGGGATAAGCATAAAGAAGACCGGGTGGCCAAGCATGCACCAGAGCGTCTCTTGGGGTACCTCCGGGAGGAGGTATTAGAGCGAAAAAACTGTTGCACTTGGTGTTTGAGGGAGACGCAAAAAGATCGCAACAAGGAGTTCCCCACCGTGCGAAGATGCGTTCCGCTACCTGAGTATTGAGAGACCACTCATAAGGGGTGAGAATGGTGCGACTGAGTTTGTCCACCAGGATGTTGGACCGACCCGGAATATGCGTTGCTATGAGAAAGCGGTTGGTGGAGATTGCCCATTACCACACTCTCATGGCTTCCCGACAGAGGGTAAGACCTGGTTCCTCCTTGTTTGTTGATATACCAGACAACAGACATGTTGTCCGATTGAATCGCAATTGTTCCCAAGGGAAAAAAGGCCTGAAGTGCTAGCAACGCTAAGAGCACTGCTCTCATCTCTAGAACGTTGATATGCAGAAAGGTCTCTGAATCGTTCCACGTGCCTTGGACCGTCCAGCCTGCAAAATGGCCCCCCCCACCCGAGGCGGGAGGCGTCCGTGGTCACCGTGGTGAGAGGGGGAGAAGCACAAACGGGGCGGCCTCCGTGGAGATCTGGAGAGTGTAGCCACCACAGGAGGGACCTCTTGCAAGCCTTGCTGATCGCAATGGGATGATGCATAGGAAGAGCAAGATACGACCACTGAACTAGGAGTGTCCATTGAAGGATGCGCATATTGAACCTGGCGAGAGGAAGAAGCGCTATTGCTGCCGCCATGGACCCTAGGGCCCTCAGGACCAACTCCGCCGGAACTGAGCTTGAGTGGAGAATGGCCCGCACCTGGAGTTGCAGATTTTGAATTCTGTCCACAGTGAGGAAGGCTCTTAATCTCCTCGTGTCTAACCTGGCACCTATAAAATCTATGAACTGCGTGGGTGCTAGGTTGGATTTTTCTGTGTTTATTGTGATGCCCAGACGGGAAGCAAGATGGAGAAAGGAGTCTCGTGCCAATAGTAGTAGATGCCTTGTTGGGGCGGTGAGAAGCCAGTCGTCCAGGTAGGGAAAGACCTGCACCCCCTGAAGCCTCAGGTGGGCCCTACCACTGCTAGTACTTTGGTGAACACCCTGGGGGCTGTGGTGAGACCAAAGGGAAGGACCCGGAATTGGTAGCGACTGGCTCCCAGCCGGAAGCAGAGAAACCTCCTGGAGCGCCTGTCCATTAGTATATGGTAGTACGCATCCTTGAGGTCTATGGAGCACATACAGTGATTTTCTCCCAGAAGGGGGAGAATAGACTGTAACGTAACCATCCGGAATTTCTCTTTGGGGACTGTCAGGTTCAAGAGTGAAAGGTCTAAAATTGGTCTTAGATCCCCTGTCTTTTTTGGCACTAAAAAGAACCTGGAGTAGAACCCTGATCCGATCTGGTCTGGGGGGACGGGCTGGATGGCTCTTTTCTTTAGCAGACTGCCAAAGCGGCCTCCCACTGACCGGGTGGAACGTCGGGGAGGGACTTCAATTTTGGCATGTGACGAAACGGGATACGGTATCCTCTGGATATGATTTGGAGGACCCAGCGGTCTGTTATGGACTCCCATGCCGCTAGGCGCTCCGTAAAACGTCCCCCAACTGCCTCCAGAGTGGAGCAGTCGGGCAACCCTTCAGGGCTGCTGCGCGGGCCATTCAGAGAAGGGTTCTCTGGACCCGAAGTTCCTGGGAGCCCCTCTGCCCCTGGGGCGGCATCCTCCCTGCCCTCCTCTGCCACGGAAGGACTGGTTGTCCGGAGCGGGCTGGGATTGCTGCGACTTCCGGAACCACATCTTCTTCTGGCCCTTTTGGTTCCTAGAATAGGGCCTCTGGGGCACAGAGAAGCGGATTCTGACGGCAGACAGAGTCTTCCCGTCCTTTTCGCTCTGGGTCAAGGTATCGCGAACAGATTTGCCAAAGAGGGCAGAACCATCGAAGGGTGCGTTCGCAAATGACGCCTTGAAGGGCTCCGTAAAATCGCAATGACGGAGCCAGGCCTGACTTCTAGTAACTAGGCCTGCCCCTGCGGCTCTAGCGGCACCTTCCGTAGCGTGGGATAGTAACCGCATAGAGGTATTAGTGACGGACCTAAGAGTGGCCATGCGGGTGGAGTGCAATGCTTTGTCCTCCTCCGAAATGGACTCTGGGGGGATGCAGCGTATTCTTTAATAAGATCGCGCTGCATCCTAATCACATGTGCCAGGTAGTTCAGCGCGCTTACTGAAAAGGTCGCCGAACTAAACATCCGCTTCCCCAAGCGGTCCATCATCCGAGACTCCTTGCTTGGGGGATGGACTGAGGGACTCTCCTGAGCAAGTTCCCTCTTGGTGGCAGCCGCCGTCAACATGGCATCTACCGGAGGCCCCTTACTCCAATGGGCACAGTCAGCCGGGGGATTGAGAATACGGTCGGGCCTTTTCGGGATTGGCTCCACGGTGTCCGGTTCCTTCCACACCTTGGTGGTAATGAGGTCCACCAGGGGGTCGGCAGGAGGGGACACCCAAGAGGTAGACGGGCCCGCTTCAAATGCCTCCAAGAACACGGACTCGTCCGAGGAAGACTTGGGGGCAGACCACCCCCCCCCTTATGCGGAGCATTTCCATGATGTCTCCAAATGAGACATCCTCAGGGGGTGATCTTGGGGGCCTTCCCCTTCCTCCAAGTCCGTGTCTTCTGTGAGAGACTCGGGGGAGTCAATGTGCCTCCTTTTGCACGTATGTTTGCAGGGGGCATCCTCCGGGGGGCTGTCAGAGGAGTCCTCGCAAACAGTAACCTGTTCCAAAGGAACAACTTGGGGCATAGGAGCGGGCTGTCCCAAGGGCCGGATGGTGGAAGCCTGACCCAGTGCAGATGGAGCGCGGGACGGAGCCGAAGCAAGTGCCGGGGGTCTGGAGACCCTCAACAGGGCCCTCTCCACTACATCAAACGCCGAAGGGGAGCCGACCTCGACCAAAGGATCCGACAATCTGCTCCCCCTCGGATCCGAGGAGTGGATCGGAGCCGGCACCGAAGCGCTCTGATCCGAGGGGACAGTGCGCTCCGACACAGACTGCGCCGAAGGAGCACTGATCCCCCCGGATCCGAAGCTCGGATCCAGGCTCCGAGAGGTCGGATCCGAAGTACCGAGTACTGTGGGCGCCGACCCACCCCCGGCTCCGAAGCTGCTCGGCTCCAACTGCTCCGAACCCGGGTAGCGGGTCGGAGAAGGAGCAATAGGCTTTAAAGAAAGGGGTCGAGCTCCCCCCCAGAGGGGGGGGGGGGAGGCAAGAGCACTCCCATCTGCATCTGGGCCTGGATGAACCTTATCATCCGGTCCAGATCAGCGTCTGACAAGCTGTAGGTCGATCTCGACGAGGCTACCGAGGTAGGCCTTGAGTGCCTCCTGGATAGCCTCGACGGAGATCGGGTCTCCTCCTCTTCAGGTCCCGGTGAAAAACACACGGGTGACCGGAGCCGAGGAGGGGGAGAACCAGCAGACAAGGAGGCCGGAGGAGAAGCCCGCTTGGCAGGCGGGGCTGAAACGGAGGTCTCGGCCCGCCGCTTATGGTGCTTCTCCCTCCGGTCCCTCTTTCTAGCTTCCCTCTCCTCCGAACCACTACAGGGAGGTTGAGTCCCAGGAGGAGGAGGGGGAGCCGGAGAGGAGGTAACCGTGGACACGGTTCCCCCCGAAGGAGCGGAGGTCGGAGCCAAGTCCGGGGGCAAAAGTCCCGCCAGGACCAACTTAGACCTCCGCTCCTTCAATGCCCTGGGGTTGAACCCTGCACAAATGGAACATCCAGAAGTGAGGTGTTCAACCCCAAGGCATCGAACATCAGCAGGGGAAAGCTTATGGCCACACTCTGAGCACTTCGAAAAAACAGCCTTAGGTTGTTCTGACATCCTAAGAGCTTACAATTTACTTAAACTAAAGGTAAAAAGCAAAAGTAAATTAAACACACAACAGGCCCAAACACACACTACGCTACCAGCGAGGGGAGGGAAACCAAGTAAAAATTATAAAATTAACTAAACATGTTTAACTATCAAAAGGGGAGCCTAAACTTTCAAAACAATTAAATTTTAACACTAAATATACTTTAACCACTTAGCTGAAGAGCTCGAGAACACCAATCTGGTCACCAGCGCGGCAAACTAGATCTGAGGTCATGTAGGGAGAGCAGGGCATTATGGGTGAGGGGAGGAGCTGAGAGCTCGGATCCATAGCTGGTAAACCATGCCGGTTCGGATCCGATATCGGCTCCATAACCCACAGGTTGCAGACAAATGAATCTCCTACTTCAGATATCCTGTTTGCACCTGTGAGTTACCCGAATCTTTGCTGAAAGAGGGTCCTGAAAGGGATACCACTGGGTGAGCAGTAGCCACTGTAGAAGCCTAATGTTAAACCTGGCCAGGGGGACAATGGTGATGGAGGCTGCCATGGAACCCAACAACTGTAGGACAGAGTGAGCTGTGGATTTCTCCCTTAAAGGATTGGGATCAGTTGTTGCTTTATCTTTAGAATTCTGTGCTTTGGAATGGATGCTCTGCAATTCTTTGTATTCAAGATGACCCCCTATGAATTCTGTGGACTGAGATGGGGTGAGATTGGATTTTTGCCAGTTTATGGTTATGCCTAGCCTTTCTGCAAAGAGGAGAGAGAGTATGCCAGGGCTTCTTCCAATAGATGTCTGGTGGGGACGGAGATGAGCCAGTCTAGGTATGGAAACACCTGGAATCCTTGTAGTCGCAAGTGAGCTGTGACGACTGCCATGCACTTTGTGAACACTCTGGGGGCTGTAGAGAGTCCGAAGGGCAGTACTCTGAACTTGTAGTGACTGGCTCCTGCAAGGAAGCGGAGGAATCTTCTTGGTCTGTCCACTTTTATGTGGTAGTACGCATCTTTAAGATATATCGAGCACATCCAATAGTCTTTTTCCAAAAGCAGAAGGATAGACTGTATTGCGACCATCCAGAATTTTTGTACTTTTACAAACTTGTTCAATACACTGAGATCCAAAATTGGTCTCCAGTCCCTGGTGTTCTTTGGCACCAAAAATAGTCGTGTAGAATCCGGATCCTATCTGGTCTCTAGGGACTATTTGGATGACTATTTCTTAGCAGTTTTGTATCTCTAAAGCTGCTTCTTCCCTTTGACTGGGTGGAACGTTGGGCAAGTTTGTTAGGGGAGCGGGACAAAGGTAGAAGGGAATACGATAACCTCTGGTTATAATCCTTTGTACCCAAGAATCGGTGGCGATTGTTAGCCAGGCAGTAGGGTACAAAGAAACTACCCCCAACCACTTCCAGAGGAAAGCAGTTGGGCCGCTTTTCAGGAGCACTGGTAGGATTGGCCAGGGAAAGAGTCCCTGGAACCCTGGTTAAACAGACCACCCCCCTGCCCCGAAAAGGGAGTCTTCCCCCTCTGCCTCTAGGGGAAAACTCTACCTGTGTGTCACGGAAAGGACCCAGAGACTTTTTGTACCATATCTTCCCACTCTCCTGGTTTCTGGAGAAAGCCCGTTGAGGGGAAGAATAACGGACACCCACGGCAGAAAGGGTCTTACCGTCCTGTTCACATCTGGCCAATGTGCTTTTAACCTTGGGTCCACACAGTGAAGAGGCTTAGATGGGACCATTGAGAAAGGAAGCCTTGAAGGGTACCGCAAAATTACACAAGCACATCCAGGCGTGTCGTCTCACAATGCCTGAACCTGCCGCTCTAGCTGCTCCTGATGAGAGATATCTGGCGCATGGAGGAGTTGCATATAGACTCAATGGTGGCTAGCTGAGAGGCCACTGTCACAGACCTCAGACAGCTCCAACCAAAGTTTCAGAGAGCTCAGAAATTAAATCTCTTTGAAGCCTGGTAGTGTGTACCATATAGTTCAGGGACCCGACTGCAAATGTCGCTGATGCTAAAGTACGCTTCCCTATTCTGTCCATAGCCTGGGACTCTGTTGGGTGGATGGACAGTCCAGCTTTCTTCTTCCACCAGGTCCTTTTTAGTTACGGCCACCACCAAAGCATCTACAGGAAGACCTTTAGAACAATGGGGATCAGTAGCAGGAGGGGACAAAATTTTATTTGGCCCTCAGGGAATGGCCTCAATGGTGTCAGGAACTTTCCACGCACGCTGCACCACGAGCCAGACCAGTTCGTCAGCAGGTGGAGTAACCCAGGGGGTAGGGGGCTGGGCACGAAAGGCCTGCAGGAACACAGACTCTTCAGTGGTCGGGTTAGAGGGCTGCCAGTCACCTGTTTAAGAATTTCCAGAATATCACCAAAGGATACCTCAGAGGGTGAGCAAGGTGACCCTTCCCCATCAAAGTCAGTCTCATCAGTAAGGGACTCCTCTGTGGAGTCCATGTGCTTCCTCTTGCATGAGCTCTTTTGATGAACTTCCTCAGAGGGAGAAGCTGGGAAAGACAGCACAAAAGGGGTCTCCTGTGGAAGTATATCCCAGAGGCCCTTGCGCCCGGTGTCCACCAGGAGCGACTTGTGTACACAGAGGTCCAGAGGAAGGCGGGGAGAGTGATAGCACAGGATCGCCAGCCGATGCCAGAGCCTTCTCCATTAGCTGGAGGCCAGTCACCTGAAGAGGGGAGAGTTCCCAGGACAGGGGTCACCCCTCTCCTAAGTGGCTCAGCCTGCCGACTTGGGAGTCCCTGGATGGCTGTGAAACACCAAATTACGTACGCCACAGCTGACATCCAGGGTCATAGCAAAACTCTCCTGCCACAAAGGCAACTGCGGCTCCTTAGTGAGGTAGACCAAGAAAAGAAACAGCAAAAGGCACAAGTGAAATCCAATAAACTCTTCCAAGTAGAAATCCAAAATAACTCTTCGAGATTTAGTAATAGACTTCTTTATTGTTTAAAACACAACCAGCGGACTGCACGAACAGAGAAAAAAGTACAGTTTTGTACCTACCATAAATGTAGATGTTCGAAGATCCACATTGCTGCAGTCCTTACACTTGGGGTAGTCCGCTGTCCTCGGTCGGCCCGAATATCAAAGTATAAGGCTGACGTCGGTCAAGGCGCATTTGACTGACATCAGGACGTCAGGGTACAAATGCGCATGCCCGACGTCATATCCTCAGTCTTTTCTTGCCCCAGATGTCAGAAGACCCTAAAAATAAAGGTCAAAACCAAAAGACAGCAAACAACCAACCAACCACCCTTGCACTAACTATATGTACAATATATACAATATACACAATATGTACAACCCAACCCACACAACCACCTCTAACTGCAGAGGGGAAGGAGGGAGGATAAATTGCACTGCAGCAATGTGGATCTTGAACATCTACATTTATGGTAGGTACAAAACTGTACTATGTTCTTCATCTCACATTGCTGCAGTCCTTACACTTGGGTAGAATCCCAAAGCAGAGGTAAGGGAGGATGGCTAACTACAAGGAAGCAGGAGCTGCCAACATGCCCTGCAAAACAGCAGTGGCAAAACCAGCCCTGGATTTAGAGTAAAGTGGCAGGTGATAATGCCTAGAGAAAGTATGCACTGAACTCCAAGTAGCTGCCTCCAAAATATCCTTGGTTGCCACACCCCTCAAAAAAGCTGTTGAAGTGGCAGTAGCCCTAGTGGAATGAGGCCTAATCCCAGCTGGAACCTCCTTGCCATGATGGGAATAACAGAAAGCAATGCAAAACCCAATCCACTTAGAAATAGTTTGTTTTGACACAGGCTTGCCCTGAGAACTCAAAGCAAAAGAAATAAACAACTGCTGAGACTGCCTGAACCCTTTAGTTCTGTCCAAATAATAACGCAACTGCCTGTGTACATCTAAAGTGTGCAAAATCTTTTCCCCTTTATTTTGGGGATTTGCATAAAAAGTAGGCAAATGAATAGTTTGGTTTAAAGCCACACTAGAAACCACCTTAGGCATAAAGGAAGGATTAGTACGTAATGATACCCTATCCTTATGGAAAATCAAGAAAGGCTCAACCGCCATAAGGGCCTGCAATTCAGAAACCCTTCTTGCAGAGATAATTGCCAACAAAAAAAGCAGTCTTCCATGATAAATATTTCAACTCAGAAGTAGCTGCAGGCTCAAAAGGTTGTAGAGTGAGTTTCTCCAACACAAAATTGAGATCCCAAGCAGGAGTAGGAGCTCTTCGTGGGGGTCTTATATTCTTTGCCCCTCTAAGAAATTTCTTGAACAAAGGATGAGAAAACAATGGTGGGACACAATCATAGTGAGCCGAAATTGCTGCAGCATGAACCTTAATAGAAGAGAAAGACAAACCTTTGTCCAGTAACTCAGTAAGATATTGAAGAGCCACACTCAAATTAGGCTCAGAAACATCAAAATCTTTTGCTGCACTCCAAAATAAAAATCTCTTCCATTTATCTGCGTACACTTTCCTTGTACTAGGCCTTCTAGCTTCCAAAATCACATTCAAAACTTGTTGTGGAAGTTGAGACCCTCTATGGTTCAAAACAGAATATGCCAGGCTGTTAGGTGAAGAGAGTGAAGTTTGACATTCAGCAAATGGCTGTCCTCCTGTGACAACAGGTGTGGAATCGAAGGCAAAGGCCAATCTGGAGCTATTAAAATCATCCTTGGCTTGTCCTGTCTGACCTTTAGAAGTACCTTTGGGAGGAGAGGCAGAGGAGGAAAGGCATACACATGAAGATTGCTCCAATTGAAAGAAAGAGCATCCACTTTCCAAGCTGTGGGATGAAACCTTTTTGTGCAAAACTTTGGCAGCTGATGGTTTAGTGGAGAAGCGAACAGATCTATGTCTGGAGTTCCCCATGACACTGTCAATTTCTGAAATACATGAGGATCCAATTTTCACTCGTGGGGATCCATAATTGTACTGCTCAACACATCTGCTAAGGAGTTCTGTGCTCCTGGCAGAAACCTTGCCTGAAGATTGAGCTGTAAACAGAGCAGTCTCCCACAAAATCATTGCTTGCCTGCATAGAGGATAAGAATCTGTTCCCCTTGCTTGTTGATGTACCACATGACAGTTGTGTTGTCTGTTAGAATCAACACCTGCCCTGGAAGAAGTAAATCCTTGAAAGCTATTAATGCAAACTGGACTGCTAACATCTCCTTCAGGTTGATATGTAGATGTTGTAGTCTGGCAGGCCACTTGTCTTGTATCCACTTTCCATTTAGATGAGCTCCTCAAGCTTTGTCTGAGGCATCTGTCGTTAAAATCTGACTCGCCTCTGGCGGGTCACAGAGAGTCCCTTGTTTAGGTGACATTCCTGAGCCCACCACAAAAATTCCTTTTGAATGCAAGGTATTATTTGAATGACAGTGTCTAGATCCTGGCAGTGCTGTGTCCATACATTTTTGAGATACCATTGCAGCTTCCTCATATGCAGTTTGGCATTGGGAAGCACCAGAATACAAGATGCCATGAACCCTAAGGCTTGAAGGACTGTCCTTGCAGTCAGCCCGGACTGATGAGATAGCTGATGGAAGTAAAGGGATAGACTCTTGTTTGTCCGGGGTTAAAAAGGCCATCTGAGATGCTGTATTCAGTCTCACACCCAGAAAGCACATGTCCTGAGAGGGTACTAGACTGGACTTTATTTCGTTCACAGAATACCCCAGGCATCTTAGCACTGCTATCACATATTCCAAATGATGAAGAAGCTCTTCCCTTCCTTGAGCCAGAATCAGGCAGTTGTCCAAATAAGGATAGATCTGTATTCCTTTTAGCCTGAAGAAAGCTATCACTGGAGCCAGAACTTTCGTGAATACTCTGGGCGCAGTAGATAAGCCAAAGGGCAATGCAGAGAACTGATAGTGAGAAGTCCCAGCTCGAAAACGCAGATACTTCCTGCAACTTAGGCTGATAGGAACATGAAGGTAAGCCTCCTTGAGATCCAAAGTTACCATCCAATGATCTTTGCCCAGCAGAGATAAAAGCTGCTGTAACGTCAACATTTTGAACTTGGGAATGTCCAGATAAGTGTTGAGGGTAGATAAATCCAAAATTGGTCTCCACGTGTTCCCCTTCTTTGGTACTAGGAACAGGCGAGAATAAAATCCTAGGCCCACTTCTGGCATAGGGACCGGTTGTATGGCCCCTATTTGGAGTAACAGAGAAACTTGCTTGTGAGCCTCTATTCTTTGTTGAGGAGGAACGTCTGGCATGCCTTTGAACAGAGGCAAGGTATGGAAATAAAACCTGTAACCGTGGTGTATGATATCCAATACCCATCTGTCTTGGGTAATTAAACTCCAATTTTCTTTGAAAAGTGCCAACCTTCCTCCCAAAGGTGCTGCCAGACGAGAAGGCTCTGGCAGCTGAAAAGGTAGGTCATTGGGTCTGTTTACGAAAGGACTGACCCCTGCCCTCAACCGAAGACTGTGCAGGAGAACTCCCTGTTCTAGGCCTGAAAGAGCCCTGAGCTCTGCCCCTACCACGTCTAGATCTACCCCTAGACTGGGAATCATAAGAAGGATACGTCCACCCCTTAGTAGGCCAATTTCTACTAAACTTTGGAGGCTGGACCTGCAAAAATCTTTAACAGTCTGCATAGACTTAGCCTTGTCTTCCATTTTCTTTAAAACTGCCTCAACAGGAGGACCAAACAACACGTCAGATTGTAAAGGAGCATCTAAAATCCTTGTTTTAACATGTTCAGACAAATTTTGATCCCTTAGCCAGGCGTGCCTGCGAAGAACTGACCCAGTGGCAGCCACCCTAGACGAGGCCTGTACAGCATCAAAACCACATTGCAAAGAATGCTTACCCACCTGTTCAGAAACATGCACTAAATCTTGCAACTCTTTACAATCAATACCTACTGCCAGAGCATCAACCTTAGACTTTAATTGTGAAAGGAGATAGTTCTGGTATTTCAACATGTGAAACTGGCAATTCAAAGCCCTCATAGCAAGAGTGGAAGAAGTATAAACTTTCTTTCCCCATCTATCCAAGGCCCTAGCCTCTTTGTCTGCAGGAACCGGATTCTTAACAACAGAAGCCTTAACACCTTTAGGCCCCTGACTAACAGTTTCTGGGTCAGCCCTAGGACTCTTAAAAAGATACTTATGAGCTTCAGGCACCCTGTAATACCTATCCGGCTTAACAGGAGCAGGAGGCAAAGAATCAGGATTAAGAGAAGCCTCCGTAAAAACATCTTCTACTACATCCAAAACAGGAGGTATAGCCAAAGGCCTATGCTGGGGTATAAACAAAAATTCCCTAAGCCTTTTCCTGGAATCAGAGAAGTCCTGCCCTTCCCACTTAAAATGCTCCCTCATGGAATGAAGAGTTTCTGAAAAAGAAAAATCCTCAGGAGGAGAAGCAGAAGGAGTAGAATCATCCACATCAGAATCAGAATCAGAATAAGGAGAGTACTCCTGCAAGTCTTCAGCCGAAGACTCTGAAACATCTGAAGCCTGCTCAAATCCCCCCAGCTCAGGCTCCAACCTAGGTCTCTTATCAGGAGGGGGCATAGAACCCCTAATTAAAGTAATCAAATCTTCTGCCATTTTAAGCATATGCTTCTTGGGCACAGTACCTGAAGAGCTAGGGGTAACACCAATTGAAGCCAAACCTGGCCTGCCCCTGGGAGAAGCCTTTGAAACAGAAGGAGAGGGCTTAGCCACCCTAGGAAGGGAGGGGAGTATAGTAACCCGAGAAGCCCCCTCAGCCTGACTTGCCTCCTGAGAGGCCACATCTTGCAATAATAAGGTCTCACCCTGGGAACACAAAGAAACCTCCGGAGCCACCGGCTCCACCGACACCTCTAAAGAACCGGCGTCCGGTACAGGCGGTTCTTCTAGCCTAGGCTTAACTGCCTTGTCCTTGCGCTTCTTGAAGCGGGCGTCGGAGCATCAGACGGCATTTTATAATTACACCGCTTTCCAAAGACTAACCTTGCACAATCCAACCTTCTCTTTATAGTGCGTTTATTAAATCTAGCACAAGAGCGACAGCCAACAACGTCGTGCTCAGGCCCTAAGCAAGGAATACACAAAGTATGATAATCTCTATGCGGTATCTGTTTCCCACAAGAAATGCAATTATTGACTTTCTGACATCCGGTAAATCACTGAGGCAAGAAAAAACTAAAATATTCCCCAACGGGGTACTTAGCCAACTTTGAATTCGGTCTGAAACCTCGAAATCGAAAAATCTCAGAACGCCAACCGGCACTTGCAATGCTGCTTCTGCATCGGACCATGCGGCAAAAAAGACTGAGGATATGACGTCGGGCATGCGCATTTGTACCCTGACGTCCTGATGTCAGTCAAATGCGCCCTGACCGACGTCAGCCTTATACTTTGATATTCGGGCCGACCGAGGACAGCAGACTACCCCAAGTGTAAGGACTGCAGCAATGTGAGATGAAGAACATTAATCGGTTAAGCGCTTTCACCTGAAGCTATGTCAGGCTTTCTCAAGATGAACCACAAGCGTTGTGGATGTGCTTAAATCACACCCTCAGAACAAACAATTAAGACACCCTTAATGACTCCTAATTAATGAGTTCTAGTTAAAATGCTACGTGCTTGAAACAATTTTTCTTAACTTAAAATGTATAAGCTGTTGTTCAATATCAGTAAAAGACTCTTGTAAAAGTACATTTCACAGTCTAGCCCGATTTCATTCTGTTTAAAATACATCTTGTGTTTAACGAATGCATTCAGTGACCAAAACAAATCTTCAAAAAAAGCGATAGGAAATACATTATAAAAGTTTAAATACTTGACTTGGATTGCTCAACTTTGAATGAGTCATAATAAAAGTGTTACGTATCTGAACAAAACTTTCCTTTCTTACAATGTATAACTATTGTTCAGCGCTAACAACAACAGTTGATCAGGTGTTAAAAAACTTTGGAATGCAATTTACAAACAGGCATTCACTTCGTTCCTTTAACAAGCCTTGTACTAATGTAGTGCATTCTTTGTTAAGCATAACAAGCATAAGCATAAACCTTCTAATTACTCAAAGATGCATTGAAAGTACTCGTGCGACTTGTATGCAGAATTCTTAAAATAATAAAAATCAAAAATTAATCTTTATTCTCTTTTACTTTTTGTAAACCAATGTAGTTTCTGCATTTATACGTAGCGTAATTAGACTAGAATGTACGTGTCGATATCCATATTAACAACCATTAATGAAAGAAGGCAGTAAATGTTGGTCATCGCGGTTTTTGTAAAAAAAATTGAGTAATAAATTATTAAGTTTACAATATACATAACAGTAGGAAACATTGATAAAAATATGATTAATTAAAAAATAAATAAATAAATTCAACTGCCTATAATTCATATTAAATGCTAATGGTGAATATGTCTTTATAATTAACATTGTGTTTGTGTCCAATAACTTGTAAAAAATTAATAATGGTTAAATATTTTATGCTGAACATCGCTTAAATAAATGAAAATTAAGAATTAAAAGTTGATAGTTAAATGTGTTGTTGTCACGTATGGATGACTGTGAAACACCAAATTACGTACGCCACAGCTGACATCCTGGGTCATAGCAAAACTCTCCTGCCACGAAGGCAACTGCGGCTCCTTAGTGAGGTAGCTAAAGTAAACCATAGAGGGGGAAGACTGTGCTATATCAAGGGGCTTCAAAGGCAATGAAGGAGGAGAATAAGTAGGGGTCTTTGGTAAAGGGTGATCACCTCCCGAGGAAGGATAGGTCCTGGGGGCAAATACCTCTGGCCAAAAGCACTTGATCCACAAGATGCAACACATCATGTTCAGAGAGACTTCGTGGATTTCACGGACACAGCTGAGGGGGAAGTAAAGTCTATCCAAAGACTAAGCAAGCTTGGTGCCCACCTCGGAGGGCTGCACTGAAAACAACAGGGCTGTAAAGGACTGAACTACAGGTGTCTGCACCAAGGAAATCTGTGCTGTAGTCATGGTCTGCACAGACGATAAGGTTGGTACTGAAGTGGTTGTCGGCGCTAAGGCTGGAAATGAAAAAAAAAAAATCAGTGCCGATAACTGAATTGTCCATGCTGAGAGGGTAGTCTGTGCCAGGTAAGTTGTAGGAGCCGAAAAGGCAATGGGCATCGAAAAATCCATAGACATCATAAACAGTCTGCATTGACTGGACAGTCTGTGCCAATAAACTCTGAACAGAGAAGCCCGTTTGTACAGATACGGTAAAGGGCATACTAGTTGGTGCCGAAGTCAAATGGCACCAATGGCCTCTGTGCCGAAGGTCTAGGTACCAAAAGCGCTGGAGCTGAAGAAGTCAAATCTGAACTGGAAAGCTTAGCTTTCTTGGGTCTCCGTTCCTGGGAGTCCCCAGCAGGGGACGAAGGAAGAGAATTGGCCTTTATATATTAATCACTTTTTCTTATGGGATCTTGGAGGGGTTGAAGCCTCCGACCCAGAAATAGCCTCTGAAAAAGGAGATTTAAGTAGCCCCTTCAATATTAATTTATTTTTCCTCTCTCAATTAACGTCCTGTTAGAGAAATTCTTACAAATCCCGCAGGGCGGGTCAACTGTTAAAGGAGGCACACCCAAGCAATACACACACAGGGAATGTGTATCTGAATTAGGTAATTTATGGCCACAATCTTAACATCTTTTAAATCCTGGACTACCTTTTTTTATCTGCCATGTTAGAAAGAAAGAAGGAAACCCAGAAAAAATACAAGCAATGGTACAAGAATTACCTAAAGTAAGAAAGGAAGGAAAGGGGGTTATAATAAAAAAGAAATTTCCTTGTGGTAAAGAGGAGGAAAGGAATTGAAAAGATTCAAGAAAGGATAGTTGCTAAATGCAATAACCAAAATGGCGTTCACCACAACAAGTAACGAAAGAAAGATAAAAGCTTACGCCACTGCTATGTGAATCTTGGGAAACCAGCAACTTGCAACTCCTTCTAAACAAATATATTCAAGGTACCATCCAATAAATGCAGCAGTCGTCTAATATTTCCACACTTTAATCGGACATGAACATGAAAGAAAGTTAAGCGCTTTCACCTGTACATATCACAGGCTTCATCAGAACTACCATCCATTTTAGTTAACTTCAGTTTAAATTACTTTTTTGGCGCCAAACAGAACGCTCTAATTTAAAGACACAATGTCACCAAAAATTAAATTACGTTGCTGTGTATATAAGATATGCATGGAATTTAATATATATTTCATTTATTTTAAATTAATGAATGAATTGATCAGTTAAGACACACAGCTACGTAATTTAATTTTTGGTGACATTGTGTCTTTAAATTAGAGCATTCTGTTTGGCACCAAAAAAGTAATTTAAACTGAAGTTAACTAAAATGTATGGTAGTTCTGATGAAGCCTGTGATGTGCACAGGTAAAAGCGCTTAACTTTCTTTCATGTTGTTCGTGTCCGATTAAAGTGTGGAAATAAAAGTGTGGAAATATTAGACGACTGCTGCATTTATTGGATGGTACCTTGGATATATTTGTTTAGGAGTTACAAGTTACTGGTTTGCCAAGATTCACATAGCAGTGGCGTAAGCTTTTATCTTTCTTTCGCTAAATGCGATAAGGTAAGAGAAAACTAATAACTTTGCTGAGAAAAGGCTGTTTTAGAATTTAGTATGAAGAAAAATATTGTACTTTGCACAAGAGAAGTAGCTTGACATGACCAAATGGCGATGCGGCAAATGGAATCTGAGTTAACAGGGAGAGGGGAATTCTGGGTAAGAGTTTTAGCTCGAGAGTTTGTAGCTGACGCGAGCTTGGAAGATGGCCTGCTCAGTTCCGAGGTTGGAACAGATACCCACACGCAAGGAATGAATGAGTATCAACAATATCAGATTAGTTATGTCTAGACCCAAAGATCAAAAAGCTGCAAACAAAGACCAATAATCTGCATCTTACAAAGTATGCTATTCTCATGTTACTTCAGAAACATACATGGTGAAAAAAGATTTTCTGCAGTCTAACTTAGGAGAAAAATGCACCACAAAAAGCACTTTACACATCTTGCTGTATTCAAAAGAACTCTAAGAAGCATTACCAATTCCACCTGCTTTGGATATGCTAATAATCAGAAAGTTAGAGGACCATCAATGGTTTGGCACCCCATGCACGATTCATTTCTCTGCCTTATGCCCATCAAATGCCAGGGGACACTGGTTCCCCTTGACCCCTAGCTACACTAAAGCAAAGGGAAACACAAGAATTTTCTTATCCAAGTTCGAATTCTGTCTGAAAAAATATGTAAGGAAGAAAATAAAGTGCTAGAAACCACACCAATAACCCTACAAGTGGTTTTGCCAAAAACAAAAGTATTCAGTTTAATGCCTTAGCAGATACTTTCAAATTGTATTCAAGCTACCTTTAGGACAGGATAGGACAGCCACCTTGTAAAATTGATACCTCCAGACTTGTTTGCCAATGCTCCACTACAATAAACTAAAAATGCAATCTAAAAATATTACAAAATTACTTAAACTTAGCAGTTTGAATTGAAGATTACATTTCAATAATATATTGCTCTGGGTTTTACTGCATCTAAGCAGTTCGAGCTCTTTACTAATCAATACTGTTTAGGTTGATTGGATTAAATTGTATCAATAAGGTTAGTGTTTTTAAACCAGATGGCCTAGTATGTAACGAATTTCAACTTCAAGTGCAACACATACCTGCTGCTAGTTGCAATTTATGGAATATCTTTGCCTTAGTCCAAAACATTGCCGAAATAAGCTGCTGTAGTTCACTTAGCTCAGGTCTACTCAGTTAATTTTTGACAGTCTGAATGGTTCGGCAATTGTCAAAACACAAATCTGTTGCGTCATCCAGAAAACTGAACACTGCATTTACATGCCAACTATGTGGCAAAATGAGAAGTTATGTACCTACCATAATGTTCCATGTTAGTTGTCTTCTCGCCTTCTTTCTTGCTGGATGGGTTCGGAGCCGATCCTCGGCTCCGACTGTGCCTATACTAAAGCTCGAGAGCTAATTTTACCGGCTCGAGGCAACCCTATATCCCATGATGCTAGGCGCTAACTACCCAGATCTCGTTTGGTAGCTGAGAACATAGCAATTTTAGCCTCCCAACCAAAGGGAGAGAAGGAAAGGGGGAAAAACTCCCATGTGCCACTACCTGAAGTTTTGTTACCCAAGGATAACCAGTTTATGCTTCAAATTATGAAGGGTGAAGACCCTGATAAAAAAGGGAAATCTTTTTGGTCTATCCAGGCTAGGGAGATGGTGGGTGGGACGCAAGACAGAAAGCGAGAAGACAACTAACATGGAACGTTATGGTAGGTACATAACTTCTCAATGTTAAGTTGTCAATCTCGCCTTCATTCTTGCTAGATGGGACCGCGTCCCTAGCACCTTCATCCCGGGTGGCTCATTGGAACAGGCTCTTGAGAACAGTGGAACCAAAATTTGCTCTCTGTTTCTGGAGGCCATGTCTAATTTGTAGTGTGTAATAAAGGTATGAGGAGAGGCCCATGTGGCTGCTGAACAAATAGTATCCATTGGCAATCTAGCTTGAAAGGCTGTTGATGTAGCTAAAGCTCTGGATGAATGGGCTCTTGGCTTAGAAGGTAATTCTTTACCTCCGAGTTGATAGATATAGGTAATCACAGAGGACAGCCATCTAGACAAGGTTACTTTGGATATCGGAAGGCCCTTTTTACCTTCCGCATAGGACAGAAAAAGCTGTTCAGATTTCCTAGTTTGTTTAGTTCTGTCCAGATAATAACGGAGCCGACGATGAACGTCCAGATAATGCAGTTTTTGCTCTGCTCTGTTAGAATAATTAGGAAAGAAAACTGGAAGATCGATAGATTGATTTAAATTTGCCTGAGAAGCCACCTTGGGCAAAAAGGACGGGTTAGTTCCGAGAGAAACCCTGTCTTTGTGGAAAACTAGATAAGGAGGACGAATGCAAAGGACATGGAGTTCCGATACTCTCCTAGCAGAAGTTATGGCAACTACAAAGAGAGTTTTCCAAGAGAGCAACTTTAAAGAACAGGAAGCCACAGGTTCAAAGGGAGGAAGAATCAAGGATGTTAAAATCAAATTTAAATCCCACTGTGGTGGGGGGTCTTTGATTGGGGGTTTGAGTAAAAAGATACCCTTAAGGAAGGCTTTACAAAGCTTGTGGGACAGGATGTTGGAATCCAATAGGCCTATGTGAAAATTTGAAATGGCCGCTAACTGAACCTTTACAGTACAGGATGAAGAGCCTGAATGAAACATTTCCGCTAGGAAATCTAGGACTGACTGTATAAGAGCAGTGAGGGGATCTATATTCCTAGCCCTTGCCCAGAAGGAAAAACACTTCCATTTACTAGCATAAATACTTCTGGTAGAGGACTTAAGGGAAGCTACAATAATATCATGGACAGAATTGGAAATCAGGGGAAGCCTGGCTAAGGGTGGAAGTGGAGCAACCAAGCTGCGAGGTTAAGAGATTGGAGGGATTGGTGCAGCCGCCCTGACTGGTGGGTCAAAAGATCTGGCACTGGGTCCAGATGCCAAGGCTGTTCCAAAAGGTAACGATGCAGGAACAGGAACCAGATCTGTCGAGGCCAATAAGGGGCAATGAGGATCATCCTGGCTCTCAAGGCGATAGCTTTCTGAATCAACCGAGTGATTAATGGAAGGGGGGGGGCGTATAGAAGCCCCCCCCCCCCCCGAGGCCAATCGTGGACTAGAACATCTCTGGGGGGATGGCCTGGAAGGGGAAAGAGGGTGAAGAAGTCGAGGCACTTGCTGTTTTGAGGTGTTGCAAAAAGATCGCAGCAAGGAGGACCCACTTCTGAAAAATCTCCTCCGTTACTGATTGCTTGAGAGACCACTCATGTGGCATGAGAATGGCTCTGCTCAACCTGTCCGCTATGATGTTGGACTTCCTGGGGATATGCATTGCTATCAGAAACCGCTGAGAAGAGATTGCCCATTGCCAAAGTCTGAGTGCCTCTCGACACAGGGGATAGGACTTGGTTCCGCCCTGCTTGTTGATATACCACACTACGGACATATTGTCAGTCTGAATTGCAATAGTCCCTAAAAGGAAGAGAGTCTTGGAGGGCCTGCAACGCCAAAAGCACTGCTCTCATTCTCCAGGACATTTATGTGCAGGTGGCATTCGAAAGGTTGCCATGTGCCCTGGACTGTCCTGCCCTGAAAATGCCACCCCCTCCAAACCCGATCATTGAGGCATCCGTTGTGACAGTGGCGGCCGGAGGGGAAGGAATGAAATGGTGTGCCCTGAAGGACTTTAGGGGAGACCATCCACCAAGACAGATGTTTCTTGCAAGATAGTGTTATTATGATTTTGTGTGTCAAAGGAAGCTGTTGGAAGGACCACTGGGAGAAGAGCATCCACTGAAGGAGCCGCATGTGAAAGCTAGCAAGGGGAAGTAGCATGATGGCTGCCGCCATGACACCCAACACTTTTAGGACAAACCTGGCCTGGATTCTTTTGCTCTGAAGGAGGATATGAACAGGATTTTGAATATCTAAAACTCTTAGCTCTGTTAATTTTGCTGAGAGCTGTATGGTGTCCAAGGTGGCGCCTATGAAGGTAATAAACTGACAAGGCGACAAGGCAGACTTTTCGAAATTGATGGAAATACCTAGCCCTTTGCAAGTTTGAATGGTGTAATCTCTGGCAAGAAGCTGATGCCTGGTGGTGGCAGTAAGGAGCCAGTCTAAATACGGAAACACCTGGAATCCTTGAAGTCTCAGATGAGCTGTGACTACTGCCATGCATTTGGTGAACACTCGGGGGGGCTGTAGTGAGACCAAAGGGCAGGGCAGGGCCCTGAACTGGTAGTGACTGGCCCCCAGCTGAAAGCGGAGAAACCTCCTGGAGCACCTGTGCATCTTGATGTGATAGTACGCATCCTGAAGGTCCACTGAGCACATCCAATTGTCCTGACCCAGAAAGGGTAGAATGGACTGTAGCGTGACCATCCGGAACTTCATTCTTTTTACAGACTTGTTTAGTCTGCTGAGATCCAATACTGGCCTCCAGTCCGGTCTTTTTTGGTACCAAAAAAGAGTAGATTCCGGATCCTAGTTGGTCTGCTGGGACTGGCTGGATGGCTCTGTTAGCAGTTTTGAAACTTCTAGTACTGCTTATTCCCTTAGACTGGGTGGAACGTCTGGGAGGGGCCCTTTTGGCCGAGTTGGGGTGTGGATAAAGGGAATTTTGTAACCCTCTGATATAATCGACTGTACCCATTTGTCTTGAGAGAGAAAGCCAGGCTTCTGGGTACAGCGATAACCTTCCCCCGACTGCCTGCGAAGGTGGACAGTCTGGCAGCTTCTCAGGGATGCTGGAAGGGTTTATCAGAGAGACTCTGTTACCCTGATTCTGCGGACCTCCTCTGCCTCTAGGGCGGCGTCCGTTGTCCCCCCCCGCCTCTCGGGGGAAATTACCTCTTGCGTCAGGCGCGACTCCCTGAGATTTGCGGAACCACATTTTTCCACCCTTTTGACAGGGTCTGGACGGGGTTGAAAAACAGACTCCTACGGCAGAAAGAGTCTTGCCATCTTGTTCGCATCTGGTCAAAGTATCCTTCACTTGAGGTCCAAACGACGAACCATCAAAGGGGGAGTTAGTGAAGGACGCCTTGAAGGAGTCTGCAAAGTTGCAAAGCCGCATCCAGACGACTCCTTAAAGCCACGCCTGTGCCTGCGGCTCTACTCGCTCCATCGGCTGCATAGGAAATAAGCCGCATGGAGGAGTAGACAATGGAATTTAGGGTTCCTAGCTGTGAGTTGATTTTGTCCTGAGACCCCACAGCTGTTGGATCCTGTAGGGCATCACTCATTTCTTTGAGAATGTCTCTTTGAGAAGGCGGGTGAAATGGCACAAGTAATTCAGCGACCGCATGGCGAAGGTCGCTGAAAAGAACATCCGCTTGCCATACCTATCCATTAGTCCTAGATTCCTTATTAGGAGGATGGATAGGCACTGAAGGATCGGCCAGTTCCTTCTTAGTGGCTGCAGCCACCACCATGGCATCAACTGGGACACCCTTAGTTAAGAATTGTTTATCTGACGGGGCTGTGATAAATTTGGAGGGCCTCCGTGGGGTGGGTTCCGTCGTATCAGGGGCAGTCCACGCCTTCCGCGCCACCACTTCCATGAGGGGGTCAAAAGGCAGAGACACCCAGGAGGTGGAAGGGCGAGAACCAAACGCCTCCAGGTAAACAGACTCGTCCTTGGAAGGATTGAGGATAGACCAGTTCCCCCTCTGCTTAAGGATTTCAAGAATGTCAGAAAAGGAGACATCCTCAGAGGGGGACCGTGGGGACCCTTCCGACTCCTCCAAGTCGGTATCAGATGTGATGGACTCAGGGGAGTACACATGCTTCCTCTTACATGTCCTCTTTCGAGGGGGTTCACCTGACTGATCAGGGGAAGCCTCGGAAGAGGATATTCCCAATGGGGAAACCTGAGGCGTTGGGTCTCTACAGTCAGGAATGAGAGAGGGGGTAGAGACCGCAGCAGGCACTACAGTGGGAGGAGCTGATGGAGCCGACTGTGGAGCAGGGCACAGGGGCCAGTACGCTCCTCATGACCTCGAAGGCGCCCCTATCAGGCAGGACAAAGGGCTCCCGTTCCAAAGAAATAGGAACCCCAGCCGGCACAGAGAGGGACGTCTCCGAAGCCGATGTCGGGGCCGAAGCTCAGAGAGGGAGAACGGGGTCGGATGAGGGTCCGATGCCACTCGCCCCCTCTGAGCCAAGGAGGGAGTCCAAGCACCTGGATCCCTCCATGTATGGGACCATGGAAGAGATCGGAGCAGACTACGGAGCCGAAGGGGAAGTATCGGCTCCGATGTCACGACTGTCACGGCTCCGAACTTAGGGGCAGAGTCAGAGGAGGAATCGAAGATGGTATGGGTAAAGCCACTGTCTGTTGAGACGGGCTGTGAAGCATTTGGGCCAGTGCCTGAGACTTTAGGAGTCTGCTAACCACCCTCTCAAGGTCATGGTCAGAAAGCCTGGAAGACAGAGGAATGGCTCCGATGGCTCCACTCAGAGAGCAAAGGCGATCTCTGAGCTGAGTGAATGGACTCCAGGGACGGAGACCTAGATCTTTTGCGGGTGGAAGATGGCACCGAGACTAGTGGTGCCGATGGAGCCAAAGACACGTCGGCTCCGACCGGAGCAGACTTAGGAGACAGTCTTTGAGGCATCGGCTCCGGCCGGAGCCAATGCAGAAGACTGCGACATAGCCGTATTGGCTCCAGCCGGAGCCGATCATGAAGCAGTAGGTGAGCCACCAGCCGAAGGCTTGGAGCACGGAGCCGGTTTGGATGGCTTCGAAGGTTTACCCAGCAAGGACTTAGCCGGGGAACCTTAGGGCTTTAATAAGCCCCTCAAAATTAACTTATTCCTGTGCTCCTGCAGGACTCTTGGACTGAACGCATGACAAACAGAACAAGAGTCCTACAGGTGCAGGGGTCCCAGGCAATAAACGCAAGAAGTGTGACAGTCTGTCAGCGACATTTTTTGACAGCACGAGTCACACTTCTTGAAGCCTGAGACTTTAATGTCTTTAGACATTAAGGCTGTTAAAGAAAAAATCTTCCTTAGAAGCTAAAACACGCACACAAAGTAAAAATAAAGGTTAATAACCAACGCTCACCTAACTGTCCCAAAACAAGGGAATGGGAAAAAAAACGGAAGGGCCTAAGGCCTAACCTTAACAGGGGAGGGATATAACTTTGGGATTTAGGGATTAACCAAAAATGGGATCCAACAGGGTGGTACAAGTACTAGACTATATAATTATAAAATAAAAGGGAAAAAATTCCTAAGAAAAGAGAAGAAAAATTTTAATTTTTCACTGACCTGTGGAGCCGGTAAAAAAAGCACCTCACTAGTGAAAGCGGCAAACGAGATCTGGGTAGTTAGCGCCTAGCATCATGGGATATAGGGTTGCCTCGAGCCGGTAAAATTAGCTCTCGAGCTTTAGTATAGGCCGAGTCGGAGCACAGGATCGGCTCCGAACCCATCCAGCAAGAATGAAGACGAGATTGACAACTTAACATCTATCATTTCAACTTTTGTTGTGACGTTGCATGACAGTCCCAGGCTTCTGCAAGTGCATACATTTCCACATTGGCACGTCTATCAAATTAGAGCAATTTACTTTAAGACACTGGCTTCCTTTTAGTAAATTATATTTCCCCATTTCTAACCCAATGTGCAAGCTTTCACTTATGAGCTTTTTTTTTTTTCATGCACAGTGTTACCACCTCCCTTGTGCAGAGCTGCAGATTTAAATTTTAGCAAATGAAACTATTTGACAATGGCTGGTACCATCACCCACATTGGGTGGTAAATGCTTACAGTATGAAGCAATAAGTAGCAGCAGACGAAGTGAAAATATGAAGTGAACATCATTCAGTTAACGGACGGACATTAAGACAATCCTAGAAAAGCATAGGTTCATAGGTATGTATTAGGGTAACTACCCCCTTTTTACACCTAGCTATGCATCCCAAGTCTGCAAGTTCGGATACCCTTGGTAAGTGTAAGCAGAGACTTGGAAGAAGCAAACACACGAGAGCAACCATTTAAAAGGCTACTGGTGTCCATTAGGGATACTGGTGATAAACCACAGATGAATTTCCTGTTTCCCCACCCAATGGTCTAAAGTTGCAGTTGAATTGGATTATGGAGGAACTTTGCTTTACACGGATGCAGAATGTTCCAGAGAATGGGGCAGTTTCTGGGATAACTGGCACTTGTCAAAAACTGGCAGTTTTAATTCATGCAGGTACGGCTTGAATTGATCCACAACAGCCTCTTTTTAGTCATGATCCACTTACTGTAACAGTTAGCAAAAAGGTTATAAATTACAAATCAATAATGCAATAAAATACAGAAAGTTTCATACTAATGATCTTGTCAGTAGCAATCGCATACAGAAAAACCCTCAAACCATATTAATACACGTTAGCTACCCTGTAAACTAATGGACAAAAAGAACAGTCTGAATGGTAATAGAAGGGGAAAACAACTATAGGTTGAAATATGCTAGTATAGGAAAATATTTAGACTCAAGTGAAAATGAATTGGTAGAAATAACATTCTTTGCTAAGAAAGCTATCTTGCAGACTACAAATTCAGTAATGGTCTGATCAGTAAATTATGGACTGCAGTCACTGGCAGACATGCACATTTCAGACTTTGTATCTGTCAAAAAAATGCCTTCTAATGCAAAATGTGTTATCCCAGCAATTAAGCATAACAGAAACATTTAAAATTTGGGTCTGTCTTAAAAAGTTGAGTGTGTGTGTGTGTGTGTGTGTGTGTGTGTGTGTGTGGGGCAATGGGTTATACTGCATGGTTCTGAAAATGAGAAGCGATTCATTTCTAGGCCATATATATGCGATCTTTCATTTGATCTCAAGCAGATACCACAGTTGTACATTAATGGCAAATGGCTGTAATGAATGGTCACGTGGGTGTGCGCAGAGGGCAGAGTGCTCAAATGACTCATTTTTCCTCATGTCTGTGGTCCAATCATAAAATCTATGGCTTTTGGGTAAAGTCACAACACAAACATGCGAGATTCAGACTGTCCTTCAGAATTTCTTGTTAATCCAAAACATTTTATACTAGCAACTTAAGTTTAGAACATTACTAAAGCATGCCAGAGTTTGCCTTACTTCTCTGTCTTTGAAGTTGGGAGTGCAATGGGTTATATATTGCATTTGTTCTCACATCACTACACTTCCAAGTCATTAGGTATGCATTTGTTCATGTAACTGCTGACCGCATCTGGAGTTTGCTTATGTATGTACAAATACTTGGTTCCTTCATCCAACAGTGGGCGTCAAAGAATCTATTGTGGTAAAAAGTAGCCTCATTGTATGAGCCAAGTTCCTTGGGTACGATCCTTGGTTTCCTTGTTTCCAACTGCTGCGTGTTTGTTCTTTGGCTGTGAATGAACTGGACAGTCTAAAGTCCAAGAGTTTAACGCTAACATTTTGACTACAAATTATTTTTAAATTTAGCTTGTTTTACACAGACACTGGTATGAAATGCACTATGCTGGGCTAAAACAGTTTGTCTGACACTTACTACAGATGACCAAAGCTATGAGCTGCTAATTAGCTACCTCCTGTAAAGCACGGTTCGAGTCCTTCGATTCTCATTTGTCAATGTGCGACTGACAAATTACTTCAGACAGTGCTTCTGGACTGCTCTTGAAAAGTGACACTTACTTCCACTGGGCTGTCAGAGGCAGTTGGCAAATCCATTGCACATTTTTAATTCTTGCACACAAAAAAAAAAAAAAAGCCACTATATGAATTTGACTATGAAACCAAACCAAACACATCTGTTGTAGTTTAATGGCTTGCCAAATACATGTTCCATCAATGTGAACTTAAAGGGAAGAGAAGTTTACTGTTGCCAAGCTAAATATATGATTCCAGTGAAAGCTTTTGTTTAGCAAATGTCTGTCAGGGTTTCAAATACATACTTCCGTGATCACTATAAAAGCAAAGAAGCCAGAATGCACACTGACAAATTTGAGCAGTATTTTATGGTAATTTGGGAGACTGGTACTGTTATGCACGGGGTAGGGTGCTGGTCCATCATCCTGCATACAGCCACATTTGGCCAGGATCCATCTTCACAACTAAAGTACACCCTGCAACACCTGTTCAGTACTCTCACTCCTCAAACATAAAAAAATTAAGAAAAATAAAAATATACTACAGAATGAGAAAATACCTGCCTCATAAAACAGCAACACAATGTGGCAGTCTAACTTCTGAAAGTGCCCATGAATCAACTGACCATTCTCCACATTTGCCCCCTAAGCCACCTATTTTGCAGGAAAAGAATCTGGCTTCCTGAACAAGTACAACAGATCTTCCTTTACCGCTCTTGACCTGCTCGAACCAGAAACCAAACTTGTGAAGCTCACCATTCTCCACACCTGCATGTGCGTTGGAAGTCCAATGGAGCTCAGGATGTTTGCACTGCAGTCCGCTCCAATGGGCGAAGCCTTTTGACAGAATTAAATTATGTCCTCACATTTAAAAACACATGTTTATAACTCTGGAACCATAGGGGTTAAACTATACATGGCCAACCTTTCACCACAAACTATTTTTATAGTGATAGAATTCTTTAGTTTATAGGGTTGTAGGTCTTAATTTTATAAGCCACAGTAAACAGTGACTTACATACACACGTACTGAAAGCTTTCATACGAGGTTAAGGGGTTCTGTTTAGGTTACTTGGTTGTTGAGATATTTAGAAATGTGAAAATAAATTAATGTAATAAAGTCACTATCCTTACCTGCACTAGATATCAATTAATGCAGTTGAGTTTGTCACTGAGTAAGCTTTAAGATGAAATCTTAAAACCTTGTACATTATTGATGCAAATATGAACAAGCAATATTTGATGCCTAGAACCATCAGTACGAGTTAACTGCAGATGTACCTGGAGGAGTCACTTAATGAGTCGAGTCCACTGCTGCACTCACTTCTCACACCTTCACTCCCCTAACACATTTGTAGGTCTATAACTGGTGTAAAACAGACCCAATGTGCATGTGGAGATCCCAGGTTCCCTAGCCACAATTTCAAGTACTCAAGTTACCAATTAATATTTGGCAAAGAAAACAGCCCTGTAGACCATTACTTGCTGCATTGCAAAGTTGTAGATTGTTATCACAGTGATAAACAAACCTCCACTGTTGGCCCCGTTTACTTGCCCACATATCACCAATTCCAATATACCCCCCACTATAGCTACATTTATACACCAACCCATCCATCACTATATCCAGTCAAGCTACACATCCACTTGTTCCTCCAACCACTTTGTTTCTGCATACCATCACATACCTCTACTTTTACCCATCTATATAAATTGATATGCAGGGTACTCTAGCATACTATGCTGCTCATTCACAGTACATTAAATTATAATATTTCTACAGCATACACATCCTACCACTCAATTTCATCCTTTATACATGGCCTACTGTAACCATTAAACTCCCTGTCACTTTGCAATAGGGCTTAGCCTTTACATTATATCAAGCCAAACCTTCTTTGAATACAACTACATCAAAAGAAAAAAAAAAAACCTACAATAAAAGGTAAAAGTACAAATGGATATTTCCCTACAATCTCTTCATAACCATGGTTTCAGGTTCATAGGTTCATACTAGGCTATCTGCCCTAGGGCATTTATAAGCCTAGCCAGAGTGTGTGTGGCTTTCACCACCCCTTAGGATGAGAATACTATACCCATTAGTTTGCTGTGCCTCTGTCCAGCAGTGATACAGAGATGATTCCCGGGGTAAACCTACGATCTCCCATCCACTCAAGATTTCTCTTGAACAGTCAGTGAGGGGCTCTGCCTCACATGGACTGGGATTCTGTTCCATAGTGTAGGGAGTCTCTGGGTGATGAATCTGTCCCTCCAGCACATCCTATTTATATCCGTGTTGAGGTTTAAGTCTCTTGCTCTCGTGGCTCTGGTGGATTTGGATTTTTTGAGGTGGAGCATGTCCATTAATTCCGGGTTGGACATGGCCTTGTATGTCAGGCACAGATCACCTCTGAGCAGACGGTATGCGACTGAATAGAGCTGGAGTTTCTTCAGTCAGGCATCGATTGACATATGTTTGAGCCCCTTTATCCTTTTGGTGAGGAACTTTTGGGGTCTTTCCAACTGCTGCAGGTGTCTGGTAAGGTACATTCCGAATGGGGCGTTGTACTCTATCATTGGTCTGATAAGTGAAGAGTACAGGGGTACAATGACCTCTCCTGATCTGGATTTGAATCCCTTCATGATCAGGTGGGCAATGTAGAAGGTCTTCCTAACCACTTTGGCAATGTGTGTCAAAAGAGAGGTTACTGTCAACTTGGGTCCCCAGGTCCCTGATAACTTCCGTGTTTAATGGATTACCACGTATGTGGTAATTAGGGGTTACCTTGTTTTTCCCAAAGGGTATGACTATACATTTTTTGGCATTTAGCTTAAGGCCATGGCTCTGGCACCAGTTATCCATTCCTATGAGACCTTTCTGGAGGATGTCTGTGTCTGATGGAGTGTCAATTATGGTGCCCAGTTTGCAGTCATCTGCAAATTTTGTCAGCCACAATCCCCCTATGTTTGCCTGCACTTCAGAAAAATAAATGCCGAACAAGAGGGGCCCAGGACTGAGCCCTGTGGGACACCGCTCGTGACCGGCTTAGAGTCTGACATGGCACCAGCAACTCTAACCCTGTGTGTTCTGTCCTTGAGCCAGTTTGCAACCCATCTTGTGACATATGGGTTTACATCTAAGCTGATGAGCTTTTCTATGATGCCTGAGTGGGGTATTGTGTCGAACGCTTTTGCTAGGTCAAGGTAGGCTGTGTGAACTGCCTTACCCTCATCAATGGCTTAAGTGACTGTTTCGAAAAAGTCGACCAAGTTCAAGAGGCAGGATCTGCCCTTGACAAAGCCAAATTGGGTAGGATCCAGTGTCTGTAGGTCCCCAATGTCTTTATGAGTTCCATTATGATCCTCTCCATAGCTTTGCAGACAAGGCTCGTCAAGCTTATGGGGCGGTAATTTCCAGGGTCCGTAGAAGCACCGCCTTTGTGGAGTGGGACCAGTTGCCGTACGCCATTCTTTGGGTACTTATCCTGTAGTAAGGCTAAGATTAAACAGCAGCCTTATGTGTGGGTTTAGTTCCTCATTGAGTTAGTGTAGCACACAGCCGGGGACACCGTCCGGTCCCATTGATGCTGTGTTTTTTGCTTTAGAGAGAGCAGCTCTCACCTGGGCATCTGAGATGTTTGGGAGGCTAGACTCTGGTGGGATAGATATTTCTCCTTTTGGGGGGGAGGGAAGAAATTTGCACTGAACCTGTCTGCCAGTATGTTGGCAATGTCAGTGGAGATAAACACCCTAATCCAGGACCCTCTCTACACCCTCAACACTGACGTTAGCTCACCATCTTCCACCAGCTAATCTCCATACTCTCAACATACACACACCTCAGTATATTTCTATCTCCTCTTCCATTCCTACATTATCCAAGAGAAACAGCTTGCTCCTAAATTTAAATCAGAGGCGTATACAAACTAGCCGACTTCCACACCTGCATCGCATCATATGATCCAGTCATGCTAGTAACCACAGAAACACAGCACTACATACCAATAAACCCTTCCCCTAGGCTACAATATCCTTAGAAAAGACACAGACAGGGCTGTAGCCATCATTTAAACACCCTTGAACTTGCAGCCTATCCAAAACACCCACCCAAACTTTGCCAGTGCAGAATTATTTCTCTCAAAACAAAGAATAAGACCATCTTTATTGCAGCTCTATATATCCCTCCTGATGAAACCATATTGGTTGAAGGCATCTTATATTGAATCGTATACAACTGAAACAATGAAATCATTATCCTAGGAGACCTTATCACAGACCATCTTTACTCAGATTCTTCTTCCTTCACTATAAAATTTTGCAATTTCACAGTAATCAATTACAACCAGAACTGACAAGTGACTGAATAGGCAGTCATCCCTAGATGGATCACCACCACCACCCCAAGTTATATCAGCACTGTTGGCTGCCTACCAGACACCACTCATCTCCAGATCACCACCACCACCCCAAGTTATATCAGCACTGTTGGTTGCCTACCAGACACCACTCATCTCCCGACCTTCACACCAAGGACATACATCATTCCCAAAAACAAGTGTATATGATCTACTATGCAACCTCTCACTTTGACATCTTCATTATCTGCCCTACAAGTATAACTGGGACATTCTTAAACCTACCCCAAGATGCTACAACACATTCATAACAGTACTGAATGAACTTTCCCATTAGATAGAAGAGAAACCAACTGAATCTAGCCCAGACTCTCAAAACAGAACAAAACAGGCAACTCATGACAAGCGATAAAGCATGAAAGTAATGGTATACAACAAAACTTCAAGAAACCTTGCAAAAATTTAAAATACCTCAGTAAGCTCTCAATACAAAAGGCAGGTAAAATTTCATACTGCTCAAAGCTGCAGGACAGACACCAACACAACCCCAAACTATTATGGACACCTATAAAGCACACTACTGGCCACACCATCTCCAGTAAACATTTCAGACTATTCCTACCCAATTCAATTGTCGTCAAACTCTATCTGAACTAATAAAAAGCCCATCCTCACCCAGATATAATTCTAGTCTATCGTACCCTTGAAACAAACTAAGTCTACCATTAAGAAGCACCTCAAAGCTTAAAGCTACAGTTCCTGCCACTTACTTCCTGAATATCTTAAACTTTTCAGCTGGTGTATTATCAGTGTAGATGATATGGAGTATCCTAAACAGATCAATTTCTGAAACTACAACCCTCTCAATCTGGGAAAAAAAAAAAAAAAAAAAATCACATCATACCTCTTCACAAAGGCAGAGACTCCACAGACTTCTCGAATGTCAGACCCAAAATGTATTCTACCAATCACGACAAAACATTAGAAAAATGCATCCACTCAATTCCTAAGGCACCTTAATCTTTTCTCCAACAAAGATTTCAGCTATAATACAGTACCATTTTAAATAATTTTAGTTTGTTGATTGAGTGGGTTGGGCTGAAGCATGTGTTTAATTGTCTCTCCTCTTTAAATGTGTTATTACTGTTGTAAGGGTGTAGACCCAAAATCTTTATCGAATAAACTGTTTTTGGTGTGACTGTTTATAATACAGTACCATCACAGCACTCCTTAGATTCATTATCAAAAATGCAAAAGTACAGATTTGTACCTACCATAAATGTAGATGTTAGAGTGTATTCACTGCTGCAGTCATTACACTTGGGTTATCCTGCCATCAGGCGGTCCCGCAGTCTGCCAGAGTTCCAAAGTCTTGGTCCGGCGTCGGTTGCTGTCGCTTCTTCCCTGACATCAGTGCGCCAGGGGTATACAAGATGCAGCCGACGCCATTTTCTTCAGTTTTTCTTGCCCCAGATGTCAGGTGCCCCCCAAATAGGTAGGCAATACATATTGCTAATGACACACACAAAAGATATGAAACAATACCTTTAGCTACAAGCAAATACACCACATAGGTTGTATAGGATAGAGGTATAGATAAGTCCCACCTAAGAAAGTGGGGTTGGAGGGAGGCTAACCTGGACTGCAGCAGTGAATACACTAACATCTACATTTATGGTAGGTACAAAACTGTACTATGTTCATAGTGTTTCACTGCTGCAGTCATTACACTTGGGTTGAATCCCAAAGCTGAGGTTGGGGGCTGGGTCTATATAGGATTAGGAGTGGCTATGAGGCCCTGCAGAACTGCAGTGGCAAAGCCAGCTCTGGATTTGGAGTATAGAGGTAAGTGGTAATGCTTGGTAAAGGTGTGCACTGAACTCCAAGTTGAAGCTTCCAAAATATCCTTGGTTGGTACTCCTCTAAGAAAGGCTGCTGAAGTGGCTGTCGCCCTGGTAGAATAAGGCATAATATTACTAGGCACAGTTTTTCCATGATGTGTGTAGCAGAAATTGATAGTGTTCTATCCACTTTGAAATGGTCCGTTTTGAAATGGCCTTTCCCTGTGATCCTGCAGCATAGGATACAACCAGTTGCTCAGTTTTCCTGAAAACTTTGTAACTGCCTGTGTATGTCCAATGTATGAAGAAGTCTCTCCCCTTTATTCTGGGGACTTGGATAAAAAGTGGGCAAGTGAATGGTTTGGTTAAGAGCCACACTGGATACCACCTTTGGCATATAGGTAGGGTTTGTTCTTAAGGAAACCCTGTCTTGATAAACTGAAAGGTTCCACTGCCATTAGTGCCTTAACTCAGACTCTCCGTGCTGAAGTTAATGCCAGCAGCAGAGCAGTTTTGCATGATAAAAAATTTAATTCTGCTGAAATGGCTGGCTCAAAAGGTGGTAGAGTAAGCTTTTCCAAAACAAAGCTGAGGTCCCAAGTTGGTGCTCTCCGGGGCGATCTTATGTTTTTAGCCCCTCTGAGGTATTGTCTTAGTAATGGATGTGAAAAAATAGGAGGATCCGTGTTGTAATGAGCTGAAATAGCAGAGGCGTGGATCTTAATAGACGAAAAGGAAAGGCCTTTGTCCAGCATCTCAGTTAAGTATTGTAATATCCGAGTAATAAAAAACAAACAGACTTTTGAAACACAAAAACGGTCACCAATTCAGCAAGCTCCTACCAACAGCGATTAAAAGGAAGTAGTCTTTGCCTTGACACCAATAAAAAGCAGACGGAGACAACAAACCATAGAAAAAAACCTTAAAGCCAAGTATATTTCAAGTAACAAATGCTTTTGCATGAAGTACAACCACAGCTTCTTCAGAGATTTAAAACCCGTTTATATGCACGTCATAGCTTATGTGTAAGCCAGATTTTAAAGGGCTATGCTAATTGTTATATATGAAACATTCAGTGACTAAATCAATATATGTCAGCTTAATAAACATTTAACAAAGGTTAAAAACACCAATAATAAAATAAAACCTACATAAAAGTTTCCTCCTAACCATCAGTTAAAAATAAATGCGTTAATACATTTAAATAAATATTGGACAAGATATGCCATTATTATTAAATTGTATCGAGCCTTTCCTGTTGTTTTGACTCGCATGACATCCACGTCTATCCATTTTTATTTAACATTATTTCTATTAACAATAACTACTTATAACTGTTCACAGTCCAGTAATTTCTTAAGGTTAAACAGTTATCATTCATTAAAAAATACTTTAAAAGCACTATGAGGCCACTACAGGCACTCCATATTAATTGACCAAATAGTTTTAATAACCAAAATGATCAAGATGGTATTGAATACTTTACACCTAACCATATTGGATAAAAAATGTGGTTCTTTGTGTGGGTCAAATAAATAATTGCCTGTTCTATAGCAAAATATCTTAATGTAAAAAGTGAGTTCAAGAACACCAAATGGATGTCAATTTAAACCTTACCTATGTGCACTGTAAAATATAGCCCAAATCATGATGTTTGTCTTTTGTAACTCTTTAATTTAAGTATACATGTTATATTACAGTGCTCATTCAAGCCAGGGTATGAGAAGGCATCCAACCTCACCTGCCATTCTAATTCTTTATTTTCTAGAAACAGTGAGGTTGGCCCCCCTCTACCTGTGCTCAAGATTTGGTCAATCGGTGTAAATTCAAAACTATGCCCTACATTTTTAGAAATGTGTTTTGCTAGTGCGTTTTCAATGTTTTGTTTCCTCATTGCATACACGTGTTTAAGAATTCTGTCCCTCAGTCGTCTGTCAGATTTACCAATATAGAAGGCTGAGCAACAGTTACGTGGCCAAATAAATTATGGATTTTGATTCACAATTCAATTTTTTATTGATCACAAATTGTTTACCACGAACATTGAAAACGCTTGTTGCCCTCACAAGATGACAGTAGTTACACTGTCCACATTGGGAAGATCCCTTATGTCTACCAGTAAATGTTGTTCCACTATGCCTCTGTAATAAGGCTTTCAAGCTATTACCTCTTCTAAGTGTAAACCCAGGTTTACTACCCAATTTTTCCAATAATTGGTGGTTATTAGAAATGAAATACCAATTTTTGTACAAAATATATTGAATAGCCTTGAAGTCAGTGCTAAAATTGGTGATAAAATTACAATCAAAGGTATTTGTGTTATTATTCCCATGAACAGTTGATTGCCTATAGTCGACCCTTAAAGTTACATTTACCTCACCATTTGTGGACGTCACAGAATTCAACATCATGTCCACATACTTTGTAGGTAATAATGGTAAAAATTCCCCAGTTTTCTTTTGGTAATTATCTCCTGTAGTATGTCATCAAACAGTTGTACGGGTACTCCTATTACTGAACATATTTTTTAAGAAGTCACATTCTTTCTGAAATAAGACTTCAGTACTACAGATCCTGGACGCACGAATTAGTTGTCCCTTAATGATTGCTTTCTTTTGTTTGTGGTGACAGCTCCTAAAGTGCAATAGGGAATTACAGTAGGTAGGTTTTCTGTAAATACTAGAAAAATATTCACCCTTTGTTGCATCTTTACTTAATTTAATATCTAAGTAGTCAATTTCTTCATCAGAGAAGTGAGATGTAAACTTCAAGAATGATGTGGTCTCATTTATAGCATCCACAAACTCCTCTGCTTCTTTCTGGTCACCCTTAAACAAAATAAAAATATCATCCAGGTACCTGATGTAAAATTTTATTTTATCTTTCCTAAGCTGGCAATTAAAGATATTTTCTTTCTCCCAGTGGGCCATGAACAAGTTAAAGTATTTACCATTAAATGTAAAATAATTAGATGATAAAATTATGTCCAGTAATTGACTAACTACGTTTATTTCTTTTACGTCTGCTTGTAAGTCGTTTAACATTAGGGAAATCCATTCAATTGCCTCCAAATGGGGAATAGATGTATATAAATCAGTGACGTCTATTGTTAGGAAGTTAACCGTTTCATCAAAGTCAATATTACTGATCTTATCCAAAAACATCCAGGAGTCCTTACAAATGTGTGGTACTTCCTTCAGATATTTTGAAAGAATAATGTCCACTAATTGGGCACAGGGGTAAGTAAATGAGAGTCTACTGTCTATGAGGGCCGGAAGGTGGTTTCTTGGTGTCTTTGTGGATCTTAGGGATCCCAAAGATTACAGGAGTTTTGGGCATTTGAATATCTATATAGTTATAAGTATCAAGATCGATGTCTCCTTGTAAAAAAAGGTCCCTAAAGTAACCTCTATTTCTTCTATAAGAGGTATTTACTTCATTTAATGATGACGAAGTATATGCCGGCCCTTCAAGTATAGTTTCCATGATACTATCATATTTACTTACATCAAAGATAGCCAGACCACCTCCTTTATCTGGTTTTATTGCCCTGACTTGTGCTTTACTAAGCCTGTCCAATTCCATAAGTTGGTCCTTTGTGACATTTTTACTAAAATTGAAACCATTATTTTTATTAAAGTCAAGGTGCCTCATATCCAATTCGCACACTTTCTCAAAAAGAAGTAAACCAGTGTGTAAAGGTGGACTGAAAGTGCTCGCAAGCCTTAGCCCTGTCCTATCATTAGTTCCTTGATTATCAAACAACAGTTTCAAATTTAACTTCCTAACAAAAGTCTTGAGGTCAATAATGGTTCTTACCAAATCACAACCAAAAGAGGGGACAAAATTGTTACCATGCGCTAATAGCTCCACTAGGTTGGGACTAATCTGAAATGAGGAGAAATTGTAAATTTTAAAATCTCCCTTCTGTGTTGCGGTCAAGGCAAAGACTACTTCCTTTTAATCGCTGTTGGTAGGAGCTTGCTGAATTGGTGACCGTTTTTGTGTTTCAAAAATATCCGAGTAATATCTGGGACAAGAGGGTTAAGGCCTTGAGCCCGGTTCCAGGCGCAGAATCTTTACCATTTTTCTGAATAAGATTTCCTGGTGCTGGGCCTCCTGGCCTCCAAAATGACATCCATAACCGCTTTAGAGAGGAGTGTTGACTGTTTGGTTAAGTAATCTGCCATGTAGCCAGATTTAAGGTTTTGAGCTGGCTGTGCAGGATCCGATTTGTTTTGCCGAGTCAGAAGATGAGGTATGAGGTAAAATCCATGCTGGGCCTTCAGTCATGTTCCTTAAAATTGGATACCATGTGCTGTTGTGGCCAGTCTGGAGCAATGAGGATCATTTGTGGCCTCTCTAGTCTGGCTTTTAGGAGTACCTTTGCTAGGAGAGGCAGTGGTGGGAAGGCATAAAGATTTATGTCTGGGCTCCCCCATTTCTGAGTTATCACTGTGAATACTTGTGGATTTAGTTTCCACTCGTGAGGATCCATGATGTTTCTGCTTAAGTAGTCTGCCAGTGTATTTTTCTTTCCTGGCAGGAATCGTGCTTGCAGTTGAACTTGATAGGTCAGTGCTGTATTCCACAAAGTCACTGCTTGCCTGCATAGGGGGTAGGAATGTGTGCCCTCTTGCTTATGTACCACATAACTGTGGTGTTGTCAGTCTTTAGTAGCAATTGTCCTGGATGTAGAAGGTCCTTGAAAGCTGTCAGGGCATTTTGTACGGCTAGCATCTCTTTGATTGATGTGGAGATGCATTTGGTCTGTGGTCCACTTGCCCTGGATACACTGTCCTGCCATGTGTGCTCCCCAGGCATAATCCGATGCATCTGTTATTGTCTGCCTAGCTGTGGGTGAAGTAAAAGGCTGTCCCTTGTTGTGGTGACATGCCTGTGCCCACCACTGAAACTCCTGTTGAAGGCAGGGGATGAGTGGTATTATTGCTTCCAAACTGTGGCAGTGCCGAGTCCATACACTTTTCAGATACCATTGTAACTTCCTCATATGCAGTCTGGCATATGGAATTAGTAGTATGCAAGATGCCATGAACCCCAAGGCCTGCAGGATTTTTCTTGCAGGGAGTTGGGTTTTTGTTGCCATCAATTGAAAGTATTGAGTCAGTTGTCCTTGTTTGTCTGGCATGAGATAAGCCATCTGAGCCGTTGTATTTAAGCTGGCACCAAGGAATATTATCTCTTGTAGTCCATACACTTTTCAGATACCATTGTAACTTCCTCATATGCAGTCTGGCATACGGAATTAGTAGTATGCAAGATGCCATGAACCCCAAGGCCTGCAGGATTTTTCTTGCAGGGAGTTGGGTTTTTGTTGCCATCAATTGAAAGTATTGAGTCAGTTGTCCTTGTTTGTCTGGCATGAGATAAGCCATCTGAGCCGTTGTATTTAAGCTGGCACCAAGGAATAGTATCTCTTGTGACGGCACTAGTTTTGACTTTTCGTTTACTGTGTACCCTAGGCAACTTAGCAAGCTTTTTACACACACCAGATGCTTTAGAAGAGTGTCCTTGCTTTCTGCTTGAATAAGGCAGTTGTTCAAGTATGGGTATATTTGAATTCCCCTTTGTCTGCAAAATGCAAATACTGGTGCCAGGCATTTTGTGAAGACTCTGGGAGCAGTAGATAAGCCAAAGGGCAGTGCAGAGAATTGGTAATGCGTAGAACCTGCTAAGAATCTGAGGTATCTTCTGCAATTTTGTCCGATAGGGACATGCAGGTATGCCTCCTTGAGGTCCAACATTACTAGCCAAGCCTTCTTGCCCAGCATGGGAAGAGGCTGCTGTAGTGTCAACATTTTGAATTTGGGAACATCCAGGTAAGTATTTAGAGAAGAAAGATGCAGAATGGGCCTCTAGGCTTTGTCCTTTCTGGGGACCAGAAAAAGTCTTGAGTAAAATCCTTGTCCTTGCTCTTGTGTTGGTACCTTTTGAATAGCTCATGTCCAGGAGTGTTGTAATTTGTTTTTGAGCCTCTGCCACTGATTTGGTGGCAGGGTAGGCATTCCTTTTAGCCATGGCAATGTGTGAAAGTGGAACCTGCAACCTTGAGATACAATATTTAGAACCCATTTGTCTTGGGTGATATGCCAATTGTGAGAAAAAAGTGCTAGTTTTCACCCTAAGGGAGCTGCCAAGAGAGAAGTGCTTGGCAGCTGAAGGGGGAAGTCATTGGGACTGTTTCCTAAAAAGGTTATGGCCCATCTTCCCCTCCTTTCTGGGTTGACGCACCCCACTGTCGAGGCCTGTAAGAACCTTGTGGCTGACCTCTGCCTCTTGGACGTCTATATCTGCCCCTTTGAGGTCTAACTGGAAAGGACCAATTTTTTGTTGGCCAATTTCTGCTAAATCTAGGAGGCTGAACCTGTAAAAAATCCTTCACCGTTTGCATAGATTTTGCCTTATCCTCCATTTTCTTTAATACCTCTTTTGCCTTGGCACCAAATAAAACATCCTCCTGCAAAGGTGCATCCAATAATTTTGCTTTAACACGATCAGGTAACCAAGCATGCCTTCAAATGACAGACCCTGTAACTGCTGCTCTACAAGAGGCCTCTAATGAATCAAAACCACATTGCAAAGTATGTTTCCCCACTTGTTCTGCTGCATGCAATAAATCCTGCATTTCCTTATAGTCAGAAGATCTGAATTTGTAAGCATTTTTTGTTGCAATTGAGACAGTTAAGTATTGCCGATATTTAAGCATGTGAAACTGGCAATTTAAGGCCCTCTTTGCTAAAGTTGCAGATGTGTATACTTTCTTCCCCCATCTGTCAAATGCTCTAGAATCCCTGTCAGAGGGTACTGGATTTTTGGCTGTAGAGGCCTTTACCCCTTTGGGACCCTGGGAAATAGTTTCAGGGTCAGCAACAGGACTTTTGTAAATAAATTTGAGAGTCAGGGACTCTGTAGTATCTGTCTGGTTTGACTGGAGCAGGAGGCAAAGAATCAGGATTTAAATTGGATTCAGAGTACACATCATCCACAATGTGTAACACTGGCGGAACAGTAAGGGGTCTGTGTTGAGGCAGTAAAAGGAACTCTGAGCCTTTTCTTGGATTTCGAGTAATCCTGGCCCTCCCAGTGGAAATGCTCCCTCATGGTATGTAAAGTTTCCCCAAAAGAGTAGTCCTCTGAAGGAGAGGCTAAAGGAAGTGAATCTTCAGCATCAGAATCCTCATAGGGGGGTAAAAAGAGTATCCCTGATCTGATGAGGAACCAGAAGAAATGGACACCTGGTCAGATGAGTCATTGTCTGTATCCTGTCTAGGCCTTTTATCAGGAGGGGGATGGGAACCTCCGATCAGAGTAATTAAGTCTTTGGCCATTTTGAGCATCTGTTTCTGAGGCATGGCCTGTCCGGGTGAATGTTGGACTTGCTTCTTTACTTTTAAAGGGGTTTTAGTCTTGGCAGAAGATTTGATGGTTAGTTGAGTAGGTCTGAATACAGCCTCTGAAGCTGAGGGTTGTTCAGCTGCTCCGGATCCCTCTGAAGGGATAGTCTCGGTAGGCCCTAAATTTTGAGAATCCGAAGGCCCAGCCTTCTCCACGTGGGAGTCGGAGGCAGCCTGTGGTTCAAAAGAAGCGGTCGTCAGGGACTGCGAAAGCACCTCGCTGAAAACCGGAGAACTGGTGACTGGCCTAGAAGAGGCCTAGTCGTCAGTTTTGGGCCTTGGATGCCTGTCCTTATCTTTGCGCTTTTTGTGAATCCCGGTCGTCGGTTGCTCTGACGGCATGGTATAATTGAATTTTCTGCCGAAATAATGTTGGGCAAAATCAAACAGACGTTTAATAGTGCGCTTGTTAAACCAAGCACAAAACCAACAACCAGTGACGTCGTGGTCTGGGCCTAGGCACGGGATACAGTAAGAATGAAAATACTTATGAGGTATTTGCTTCCCACAAGAAATACAATTAACTTTTATACTGACATTGGTCTGAGGCAAGAAAAAGTTTCCCCAACAGGGTACTTAGCTTTATGGAAGACTTCAGTTCTGAAATTCGGATGAAAATCTCAGGAGTCTGCCGACCGGCACTTGCGAACTGCTTTTGCTTCGGGCACCGCACGGCAAGAAAGACTGAAGAAAATGGCGTCGGCTGCATCTTGTATACCCCTGGCGCACTGATGTCAGGGAAGAAGCGACAGCAACTGACGCCGGACCAAGACTTTGGAACTCTGGCCGACTGCGGGACCGCCTGATGGCAGGATAACCCAAGTGTAATGACTGCAGCAGTGAAACACTATGAACATTGCAGGCAACATACCAGCTCTTTTCCTGGATGCATCCAAAACATTAACCCAGTATCTTATCAAAAGCGGTTTCTAGAACTTGCATCTTTAGGCCACTCTCAATCTACCCTCCCACGGTTCCATAGCTACTTTACCGAGAGTACAGGCTGGCAAATGGAAGCAAGCTCCTTACCAGTCGCTGTTGATGCACCTCCGGGTTCAATTTTGGGTCCCTTACTGCTAAACATCTCTACCAACAATCTCCACAATGCAGCCTTATTTTCATCATTTGTTCACTCTTGTAAGCTCTGCTCAAAACCTCACCAAAGATTCTCTCAGCTACTAAAGTCTGATTAAACAGATCAAACTACTGTTAAATTTGTGAAATGCTTAAAGTTTTTATACATTACATTTTCTATGTATATATTACACACGCACACACTTTTAATTCCTAAACGCCATTACTTTTCAAGCCATAAAAATTAAAAATTCATTCAATACCAAAGTGAAAACAGCATTTAGCACAAGACCACTCTGGGTTACAAGACAATAACTTGAAGTTTGACCCACACATCTCTGAAACTATTAAGAAAATGCAGCAAAAGCAATGCTTCCTCTACCATTCCTTTCTCACCAACTTCTCTAGGATAACTCCTGCACCACCTTACCTTCTCCCCTCACTTCTTTCCACATCACCCATCCTTATCAATCTTCATACCACATTAAACAAACTTGGTTTGCTACAACAAAATAGCCAAATTTGCAACAAACTTACCAATTTGTCAGCATCACTGCCTAGCTGTAACACACCTAAACTGGCTACAATTACCAAACTACCGGATCTACTCCAAATTTGTTAATACCCACACCAGATGCAGAGCAGACAGTACAGGATATTTTGAAGAGAAGGGCAGCTAACAAAGACCTGCCAAAAAAGTGCTGGAGACTCACTATATGCTACCTAATATTGCCAAACACTGGAAATCTCATCCCACTCGCACTTAAGCACAATGCCATCCTATCTAGCTTTAAACAACCTCAAATATCCTAATGCCTCATGACTATGTTCCTGCTCCCACCATGACTAAAGAAATATTTTTTGCCCATCCCACACACCTTACCACTCTTCCATCTTAACGTCTCCTAACTTCTGTATCTTCCACCTAACAAAAGTTCCTTTGTTCCACATCACCCTCTAGAAATTTCAACTGTGCCACCCACACCTTCTCATTCATCCTTAAGACCTATTCCTTCTCTCCCCATCCCTCCATTTTGTCTTCCATTTCCAATTTGGGAGGGTGGCCTAATGGTTAAGGTGTTTGCCTTACAAGCAGATGGTGCAGGGTTTGAGTCTTGCAAGGGATAATTGGCTAGGCTTAAAATGGCTCGCAAGGGCAGTTAGCTTAGTACGAACCTATGAACCTATTTGTTTTGGCTCCAACACACCCTCTGGCTCTAAATTCGCTCACTATACAATACCACTCCTCTATTTACCACTGCTCCTTCCCCATTTCAGTACCTTTTTTACTATAATAAGCCACTGTTACTTTATATATTAATTTTCCATTTCTCTTATCTTGCTAGTCAAAGTTAATTTATAGGCAAAACATGATCTGTGAAAATCTACCTAACATTTACTGAACATTCATCATGTACTGTTTTTCTGTCACCAGTGTGCATTTATCTACATTGATATTCAATTAGTAATAGTTACTGGAGCTTTTCTTCACAGGCCTCTGCTGAAAAGGGGTCCTACAGCCCAGTCAGATTTTTTTGGTAAGCAAAAGCAATAAGTCTAGGTTATGAAAATAAGCCAAATACATAAGCTTAAAGCATACCTACACTCTGTAGACCTTCAGCATTTACTGTTCAGGACAGGCTAGCAGGTATACAAATGCTGATCTGTAATGCAATGTGCAGATTCGTGCCAGATTAACAAATGCAATGCACCATGACTCAGGAAAAACTCTGCCCAATTTCACAAGCAACACAAAAAGATCAGAAAACACTTCCAGCACAGAATGACACTCGGGGATTACTGAGGGATTGAGTGAAAACATACAAACTAAAATAAATGAACTAGCAAACTCAGTCTGGGTGTGTATTATGCATAGACTTGCTCATGCCCGCAGTTTGGTTACAAGAGTTTTCCAGAAAACAAACTATACCAGGCAAAAGAAATTCATACAGAACCCACACCTGAAACAAGTAATTCAATTTGGACTTGTCAAAAATGCTGCTTTCTAGTCCATCGTTAAACAAGTGAAGAGCAACAGTGGTATTTCCAAAAGTGACCCAAGTACAAATTCCTTTCTTAGTGAAGATATGATTAATCGCAACTTGTCTACGCTTGCCAAAGACAAGACATTTAAGATGAGCCATCCACCGGATGCATTAAAATGTCCTCAGCTTTTGTCATGTTCAGTTTAAAACTAATAGACCTTACTTGTAAAACCCAATTACCTCATGTACTCTAATATGAGCCACCGCTAACTCCCAAAGTCAGAACAACCAAGTCCAAACGACAAACTCCGATAATGAAGTGGAAAAAATTTATTGCATTAAGCTACAATCCGAAGCTTTTCGTTAGCGCAATGAGCCAACTTCTTCAGATGAATGAATTAACATTCGCGCCATTACAGCAAAACAAATACCTACAACAGTTAAACACGCCCCTTTCTTGTTCAAAAAAATTAAAGATACCATTCATTTAAATGACATTGTCGAATAGTAAATGCAAATCATAAACTGTCAAATGCCAGCATATTGCAGATATCTATCTACATTTTATTTTGAAGTTTTTCGTTTAAGGTTTGGTTACTTCTACTTTTCATCTTTTTATTTGCATTACATTTGTTTTGTTTTAAGTTTTCTGTTGTGTTGGAGTTTTAAGAGGTCTTGGCAAGGGTCAGTTAGAAAAGTTAGCAAAGAATTTCTTTGCAAACAGTGAACATCAACTATTTAGTGGGAGGAGTTGAGAAACCGCATTACTCATTTAGCTAGAAATATATGGAGGGATCTTTATTTAGCTTGAGTGCTGGTTTGGCTTGCTTGCTTTACTCTGCATGAACAGACTGCTGATATCTTTCTTCATTTGATACTTCCCACCCACCCAACTGAGTTGTCTGCCCCACTATAAATAGTACAGTTGTGTACGCCTACCATAAATGTAGATGTTAAGAGTGTTATTCACTGTTGCAGTCCTCACATTTTGGTCATCCCTGCTAGGGTAGCCCTCGGCTGGCCCAAATACCACAGACTTAGTATTTCTGCGTCGGTTGCTGTCGCTTGAGAACAGACATCAGGTAATCAGTGGTATAAAGTAAGGGAGCAGATGCCATTACATCAGTTTTTCTTGCCCTAACCTGTCAGGAGCCCCCAAAGTAGGAGGCCATGTTCTGGTGGAAGAACCCCACAAGTGGAAAAATAAATACCAATGTGTCCCTTGTAAGGGAAGGAGAACAAGGAAGAAAGATAACCAAAGGAGTAAGAGAAAACAGGGGGATGGGGGGAGAAAAACCAGGACTGCAACAGTGAATACATTCGAACATCTACATTTGTGGTAAGTGTACACAAAGTACAGTTGTGTACACTTACCACAAATGTAGATGTTAGAGTGTATTCACGGTTGCAGTCATTACATTTGGTTACCTGCCTGCAGGTAGCTCTCAGCCGGCCTGAATACCAGAGTCTAGGATTCCTGCGTCGGATGCTGTCTTCTTCCATGACAGCAGGTTGTCAGGGGTACAAAACATGCAGCAGACACCATTACATCAGTTTTTCTTGCCACAGATGTCAGGCGCCCCCACAAATGGAAGCAATTATATATGTTACACCTCCATTAAAAAGCAAATGCACCAGAAAGCTTAAAACAAGAAGCAAAGATAGAGCCAAGAGAAGTCAGGGGGCTGGAGGGAGGGTAACCTGGACTGCAACAGTGAATACACTATGGTAAGTGTACACAACGTACAGTTGTGTACACCTACCATAAATGTAGATGTTAGAGTGTCTTCACTGTTGCAGTCATGACTGTAGGGTTCTCCCCTGCCGGCAGGCAGTCCTCGGTCGGCCAGAATCCCAAGTCTGGGTCCGGCGTCGGCTGTTCAACCATGCTCCCTGACGTCAGAGCGCCAGGAGTATAAAGCAGTTTTTCTTGCCCCAGATGTCAGGAGTCCCAAAATGAGAAAGGTCCCATAGCCTTTGCAAATATACCTCAGAAGAATGGTGAAAAAAGGAACCACACAAAAGTAAAAAAATAAGAGGGGACAGGAGTGAGGGAAACCCAGACTGCAACAGTGAAGACACTCAACAGCTACATTTATGGTAGGTGTACACAACTGTACTATGTTCATAGTGTTTCACTGTTGCAGTCATGACTGTAGGGTAGAATCCCAAAGCTGAAGGAAAGGGAGGTGGTCATAAAGAGGAAGGGGAGGCTAAAAGGCCCTGCAAGACTGCAGAGGCAAAGCCTGCCCTAGACTTAAAGTAGAGAGGTAAATTGTAGTGCTTAGAAAAAGTATGCACTGAACTCCAAGTTGCAGCTTCCAAAATGTCTTCAGTAAGAACTCCCCTGAGGAAGGCCGCAGAAGTGGCAGCAGCTCTGGTGGAATGAGTCCGTATACTCCCTGGGATTTGCTTTCCATGGTGTGAATAACAAAATCCGATTCCATGAGCAATCCATTTAGAAATGGTCTGTTTTGAAATGGCTTTACCTTGGGAACTTGAAGCATAAGAAAAACAATTGTTCTGATTTTCTGATGTCCTTGGTTCTGTCCAGGTAAAAACGTAGTTGTCCGTGTGCATCCAAGGAATGTAAGATCCTTTCCCCTTTATTTTGAGGAGTGGGGAAAAAGTTGGCAAGTGGATAGTTTGATTTAAGGCCACTTTGGAAACCACCTTAGGCATGAAGGTAGGATTAGTCCTCAAAGACACCCTGTCTTGATGAAAAATAATAAGGTTCCACAGCCATAAGAGCTTGCAACTCTGAAACTCTCCTGGCAGAGGTTAGGGCTAACAGAAGTCTTCCAAGATAAAAACTTTATGTCAGAAGAGGCAGCAGGCTCAAAAGGAGGCAAGGTTAGTTTTTCCAAAACATAGTTGAGATCCCAAGCAGGAATGGGAGGAGATCAAGGAGGTCTTAAGTTCTTCGCTCCTCTGAGAAACTGTCTCATGAGCTGGTGGGAAAAGATTGGAGGGTCTGTATTATAATGAGCAGAAATCGCACAGGCATGTATCTTAATGGAAGAGAAAGAGAGACCCTTATGTAAGAGATCTGTCAAGTAAAATTAAAGGAATGTTCGGAAGAGGATCAGAATCCTGAGCCTGCATCTAGGAACAAAATCTTTTCCATTTTCCTGCATAAGATTTTCTAGTACTAGGACGTCTGGCTTCTAAAATGACATCCATAACCTGCTTGGGTAGGAAACAAGAAATCAAAGGCCCTGGATTAACCAGGCCGCCAGGCTGAGAGTTCTGACATGAGAGGGTAGAACCCAACCCTGATGTTGGGACAGAAGATTCGGAGACCGAGGTAAAATCCAAGGGGGCTCCAGACATAGGTTTTTTTTTTTAAGAGTTGGGTACCAAAACTGTCGAGGCCAATTTGGGGCCAGCAAGATCATCATCTTGGGCCTGTCCTATTTTATCTTTAATAATACCCGTGGAAGAGGCGGAAAAGCATATCCAGAGAGGTTCCTCCAACTGAATGATAGGGCATCCACTTTCCAAGCTTCTTTGTGGAAAGTCCTGGTGCAAAAATTCTGTAGTTGATAGAGATGGGATGCAAAGAGGTCTGTGAGGACATCCCCAGACTGCTGTTATCCTGAATATTCTGGTGTCCAGCATCCACTTGTGTGGATCCGAAAGGTTTCTGCTCACACTGCCTGGAAGTTTTGCTTCCCTGGTAGAAACTGAGCTTGAAAGTCCAGATTGCAAGCTAGAGCTGTGTTCCACGGATCCATGGCTTGTCTGCAAAGGGGGTAGAAATGAGATCCCCCTTGCTTGTTTATGTACCACATAACTGTGGTGTTGTCTGTCTATTAGTAGTTGTCCTGGTTGTAAAAGATTCCTGAAGGCCATTAGAGCTTTCTGAATGGCTAACATTTCCTTTAGATTGATGTGCAGGTGCTTCCAATCCTTTGTTCAAAGGCCCTGCAGACAGTTTCCCTGAAAATGGGCTCCCCAAGCATAATCAGAGGCGTCCGTGGTTAGAATCCGAGTGGCCGGAGGCAGACAGAAGGGTTTCCCTTTGTTTAAAGTACATGCCCTGGACCACCAAAGAAATTCCTTTTGAAGGCAAGGCAGGACGAAGATCAGTATGTCTAAACTGTGGCAATGCTGAGACCATACACTTTTTAGGTACCCCATATGGTACGAGAAGGATGCAGGAGGCCATGTAACCCAAAGCCTGCAGGAATTGCCTTGCAGATAGCAGAGTTAACGCTGCCAAGGTCTTGAAAGTTGAAGCCAGCTGTAATTGTTTTTCGGATGTCAGAAATGCCATCTGGGTTGTGGTGTTTAGAAGAGCACCCAGAAAAGTCATCTGTTGTGTGGGTGTCAAATTTGACTGTTTACAGAGAATCCCAGAAACTTGAGGAGGTTCTGTACAAATTCTAGATGCTGGAGTAAGCCATCCTTGCTGTCTGCTTGAATTAGACAATCGTCCAGATAAGGGTAAATTTGAATTCCCTTGAGTCTGCAGTAAGCTACTACTGGAGCTAGGCATTTGAAGACCCTGGGCGCAGTAGACAATCCAAAGGGCGGCGCAGAGAATTGAAAGTGCCTCGATCTGGCCTTGAACCAGAGGTATTTTCTGCGTTCCTGTCTGATGGGAATGTGTAAATATACCTCCTTTAAATCCAAAGTCACCATCCATGCATCTTTGCACAAAATTGGAAGTAGCTGCTGTAGAGTAAGCATCTTGAATTTTGGAATCTCTAGAAAGGTGTTCAAGACTGACAGATCCAGAATGGGTCTCCATGAGTTTTGCTTCCTGGGGACTAGAAACAGCCTTGAGTAAAAACCCCGTCCCATCTCTGAAAGTGGAACCAGTTCTATGGCTTTCATGGCCGAAAGAGCTTCCACCTGGTTTAAGGTCTCTGTCCATTGATGTTTTGGAAGGTCTGGCCATCCGCTTGGCCTTGGCAGGGTATGAAAATGGAATTTGTAACCTCTTAAAACCACATCCAGAACCCACTGTCTTGGGTTATAGGAGTCCAATTTTGATAAGAGAGTTTCTCAGAGAGGGGCTTCCAGGCAAGATGTTCCTGCAGCCCAACAGAGGGAGTCATTGAGTTTGTTTCCTATGAGTTTGTGACCTGTCCTCTCCTCCCCTAGGGGGTGGAAGCAGTCCACTGTCTTGGTCTATAAGAAGCTTGTGTTTGAGGTCTTCCTCTGGAGCATCTATATCTACCCCTCTGAGGCCTGTCTGAAGTGGGGAAGGACCAATTTTTAGAAGGCCAATTCCTGCTAAATCTTGGTGGCTGTACTTGTAAGAAATCTTTAACTGTTTGCATGGATTTCGCCTTATCCTCCATTTTTTTAATCACCTCTTCAGCTTTTGATCCAAACAAAACATTATGCTGAACAGGAGCATCCAATAATTTAGCTTTTACTTGTTCTGGCAAATTTTGTTCCTTTAACCATGCATGCCTTCTAATGACTGTGCCAGAGGCAGCAGCCCTACAAGAAGCCTCCAAGGCATCAAATCCAGAGTGTAAACCATGCTTCCCAACTTGTTCAGTGGCATGCAATAAGTCATGTAATTCCTTCTCTGCACAGGCAGAAATGGAAGTAAGCGTTTGTTTTAAAACAGACAAGAGGAATTGCTGGTATTTCAGCATATGAAACTGACAGTTTAAAGACCTAATGGACAAAGTAGCAGAAGTGTACACTTTTTTGCCCCATCTTTCCTTTTCAGTGGGAATGGGATTTTTGGCAGAAGCAGCCTCAACTCCCTTAGGACCCTGAGAAATGGTTTCAGGGTCAGAAGGGTTCTTGTATAAAAACTGATGGGAATCAGGAACCCTGTAATATCTATCAGGCTGAGCAGGAGGAAAAGAGTCAGGGGTCAAGTTAGCCTCCGAAAAACATCCACAATATCCAAAATAGGAGGAATAGCCAGGGGTCTATGTTGGGGGAGAAGAAAATCTTTTCTTAGATTCCGAATACTCCTGTCCTTCCCAGTGGAAATGTTCCCTCATTTCATGTAAAGTTTCCCCAAAAGAAAAATCCTCAGGGGGAGAAGCTGAAGGAATGGATTCCTCCGCATCACAATCCTCATAAGGAGCCAATATTCCTGGTCAGAAGAAGAAACTGAAGAAACAGAAGCCTGATCAGAGGAATCATAGTAAACATCCTGCCTTGGCCTTTTATCTGGAGGGGGATGAGAACCCCTAATCATAGTAAGTAAATCCTCCGCCATCTTGAGTAACTGTTTGTGACTTGGGAGCCGATTCAGAAGAGGCCTGTGTTGCAGTCTTTGATTTAGAAGGTGTCCTTGCCTTTGTCTTTGCCTTTGTCTTTGGCTTTGCCTTTATTAGAAGCTGAGTAGGCCTGAAAACCCCTTTGAAGCCGGTACCTGCACAGCGGCTCTGGACCCATCCGAAGGAGCATTGTCCTAAGGTCCTGCAATAGAAATATTTAAAGGCCTGGTTGGCTCCTCATGAGTCCGTTTTGGCCATCGGTTCTGAAATGGCAGACGACAGGGGCTGCAAAAGCACCTCACCGACGACGGCCGAACCTGAAGCTGGCTCCGCTTGTGCGCTATCATCAGATTTGGACCTCTGAGGCCTGTCTTTATCCTTGCGACGTTTGTGAACTCCTGTAGCCGGAACCGTATCAGACGACATTTTGTAGTTAAAGCGCCTACTGAAGTAATAAAAAGCAAAATCGTACCTTCGTTTAATTGTACATTGATTGAATTTAGCACAAAACAGACAACTAGCTACGTTGTGGTCAGGGCCTAAGCACAGTACGAATGAAAATCCTTATGCGGTATTTGCTTCCCACGTGAAATACAATTATTAACTTTGACATTGGACTGGAGCAAGAAAAAGTTTCCCCAACGGGGTACTTAGCTTTGAGTGGAGAAGAAAGTCTTCGGACTGAAGTTTCAGAAAAAAATAGTCAGGAGTCAGCAGACCAGCACTTGTGAACTGCTATCACCGCAGGGCAAGAAAGACTGGAGAAGATTGCGCCGGCTGTCCGCTTTATACTCCTGGCGCTCTGATGTCAGGGGCATGGTTGAACAGCAGACGCCGGACCCAGACTTTGGGATTCTGGCCGACCGAGGACTGCCTATATTCTTAGTGTTTCACTGTTGTAGTCATTCCATTTGGGTCGAGTCCCAAAGCTAAGGAAGGGAAGAGGAAGTTAGAGAGCATTAGGGCCAGCTATTAAGCCCTGCAAAACTGCAGTGGCAAAACCAGCTTTGGATTTAGAAAAAATAGACACATGGTAATGCTTGGTGAAGGTATGTACAGAGCTCCAGGTAGCAGCTTCTTGGATATCCCTGGTAGGGACCCCTCTGGGAAAGGCTGTAGAGGTAGATGCAGCCCTGGTGGAATGCGATCTTATCCCCTGTGGGGTAGGTTTACCACGGTGCTTATAGCAGAAATTAAATGCAATGAGCTATCCATTTAGAAATAGTTTGCTTTGAAATGGCCTTCCCCTCTGCCCCTGCAGCAGAGCCAACTAGCAGCTGTTAGATTTTCTGAGAGGCTTAGTCCTGTCCAAATAAAATCTCAGTTGTCGGTGCACATCCATATAGTGCAGAATTCATTCTTTGTTTTGTGGATTCGGGGAAAAGGTAGGCAAATGAATGGACTGATTTAGGGCCACACTAGACACCACCTTGGGCACAAAGGAAGGTTTGGTCCCGAGGGAAACCCTGTCTGCCATGAGGGCCTGTAATTCAAACACTCTTCTTGATGAAGTGACTGCTAGAAGGAAGGCTGCCTTCCAAGAATGGAATTTCAAGTCTGCAGTTGCAGCTGGTTCAAATGGAGGGAGAGTGAGCTATTCCAATACAAAGTTAAGGTCCCTGGCTTGAGAAGGGGCTCACCTGGGGGGTTTTAAATTTTTAGCCCCTCTGAGGAATTGCTTTAACAGGGGGTGAGAGAAGAGGGGTGGTTCAGTATTATGTGCTGAAATTGGAGACAGGAATTTTAATTGACGAGGAGGATAAGCCTTTGTGGAGCATTTCTGTTAAGTACTGAAGAATACGAGGTAAGCTGGGCACCGTAGTGCCCATACCCTGGGTCTGCTCCAGGAGCAGTATCTTTTCCACTTTTCAGCATAGGATTTTCTAGTACTGGGTCTCCTTGCTTCCAGAATGACATTCAGCACCTGCTTACTGAGGGATGCTATTGGCTCAAGGAATTCTCCAGGTTGCAAGGTTCAGGATTTGAAGCAGAGGGTACAGAATCTGGCCCGCCTGCTGGAATAGCAGGGAAGGTGTCCGAGGTAGGTGCCATGGATCCAGCAGTATCATGCTGTGCAAGAGGGGGTACCAGTGCTGGTGGGGCCAGTGTGGTGCAATAAGTACTGTCCTTGTTTTTTCCTGTTTGATCTTTAGCAGAACCTTTGAGAGAAGAGGCAGAGGGGGAAAGGCATAAACAGAGAGGCTTTTCCCAGGTAAAAGACAGGGCATCCACTTTCCAAGCTTCACTGTGGGGAGTCCTTGTGCAGAATTTGTCCAATTGTTAGTTCTGGAGAGAGGCATTCAGGTCTACCTCTGAAGTCCCCCATTTGTTCAAGAGGTTGAATATTTTTGGTTCCAGTTTCCATTCGTGTGGGTCCATGAGATTTTTGCTTAGGTAGTCTGCCAGTGAATTTTGCTTGCCTGGCAGGAATTAAGCTTGTAGGTGCACTTGGTAGCTCAAGGCCGTGTTCCACAGAGCCATGGCTAGTCTGCAGAGAGGGTACGAGTGCCCCCCCCCCCGTACCACATAACTGTGGTGTCTGTCTTTACCAATAATTGTCCTGGAAGGATGTGGTCTTTGAAGGCTGTCAGGGAATTCTGTACAGTTGACATTTTTTTTTTTTGGTTGATATGCAGGTGCATCTGACTCTGGTTCCATTTGCCCTGAATGCATTGCCCTGCCAAGTGAGCCCCCCATGCATAGTCTGACGAGTCTGTTAGGGTTTGGGTGTCAGGGGGTAGATTGAAAGGGGCCCTCTTGTTGTGGTGGCAGGCCTCTGCCCACCAAAGGAACTCTGTCTTTACACAAGGAATGATAGGAATCATTGATTCCAGGTCCTGAGAATGCTGACACCATAGTTTTTTTTTTTTTTAAGATTCCATTGTAGTTTCCTCGTATGCAGTCTTGCATATGGAATTAGTAGAATGCAAGAGGCCATGAACCCCAGGGATTGCAAAAGTTTCCTTGCAGATGGCCGGGTCTGTGGTCAGTAGTTTGAAGTAGGTTGTCAAACTTGTTTCTCTGGCATGAGTAAGCCATCTGGGAAGTTGTGTTCAAACTTGCTCTCAGGAATACAATCTGTTAGGGTACTAGATGAGATTTATTTTCGTTTATGGTGTACCCCAGTGAAGTTAGAGGTTTCTTTAGCATGTCCTGGCTTTCTGCCTGAATCAGACAATCATCCAGGTATGGGTATATTTGAATATTTATTTGCCTGCAAAATGCAATGGCTGGAGCTAGACACTTTGTGAATACCCTGGGCGCAGTAGATCAGCCAAAGGGAAGTGCAGAGAACTGATAGTGCATGGAGCCTGCGCTGAAGCGTAGGTATTTCCTGCAAGATTCCCTTACTGGAATGTGCAGGTAAGCTTCTTTAAGTCTAAGGATGCAAACCGGGCATCTTTGCCTAGCATAGGAAGTAGCTGTTGAAGTGTTAGCATTCTGAATTTTGGGATTACCAAAAAGGTGTTTAGAGTAGAGAGGTCCAGGATAGGACGCCAGGGGCAGTCTTTTCTGGGTACAAGGAAAAGTCTTGAATAAAAACCTTGTCCCCTTTCTTCTGCTGGGATAGGTTGAATAGCCCTGATGCTTTGAGAGAACCTGCTGTTGAATCGCTTCCCACTTATTTGGGGGAAGGTCTGGCCAACGGTTTGGGGTTGGTAGGGTGTGGAAGTGGAATCTGTATCCTTGGGAAACTATATTTAAAACCCACTTGTCCTGGGTAATGAGTTCCCAGTTTTTTGCATGCAGGGCGAGCTTTCCTCCTAAGGGAGCAGGCAGTTGAGCGGGGCTTGGAAGGGTTAAGGTTAAGTCATTGACATTTTTCTGCAGGGGGATGTCTTAATACTTCCTGTTTTGGAAGTGGGAGCCCCCCACTGCCTAGGCCTGTGTGTAGCCTGAGACTGTAACCTAGGTGGTCTGCCGTTCCTGGGTTTGGACTAAGGCCTGGAAGAGACTGGAAACTACCAATTCTTTTGAAGGTCAGTGCCTACTAAATCTGGGAGGCTGTACTTGCAGGAAATCTTTAACAGTTTGCATAAATTTAGCTTTTTCCTCCTACTTTGAGGACTTTTGAAGACTTTGCCAAACAGGTGGTCTTGGCTTAAGGGAGCATCCCGTAATTTAGCTTTAATATGATCCGGCAAGTTTTGCTCCTTAAGCCAAGCACTCCTAAGTACAGACCCAGTAACAGCAACCCTGCAAGATGCTTCTACAGAGTCAAAACCACATTGCGAAGTATGTTTACCAACTTGTTCAGCAGAATGCATTAAATCCTGTAATTCTTAGTCAGGAATCAACATTTTCTGTTTTAGTCCCATGAAATGCTGCCGATACTTTAACATATGAAACTGGCAATTTAAGGCCCTAATGGCCAAAGTAGCAGAAGTGTATACCTTCTTACCCCATCTGTCCAAGGTCCTAGAATCTCTATCAGAGGGGGTAGGATTTTTGGCAGCAGTAGCCTTAATGCCCTTTGGTCCTTGGGAAATGGTCTGTGGATCCGCAGTAGGATTCTTGAAGAGGAATTTGAGAGAGTCAGGTACCAGTCAGGTTTTCTGGGAGCTGGAGGTAAAGTGTCTGGGGACAGGCTAGATTCCAAGAAGGCATCATCTACAATGTCCAGAACAGGAGGTACAGCTAAGACTGTTGAGGCAGGAATTCCCTAAGCCTCTTTTTGGAGTTCACAGTAATCCTGGCTTTCCCAATGGAAATCCTCCAAGAGTGTGCAAGGTTTCACCAAAAGAAAAATCTTCTGGAGGAGGAAGCAGCCGGAATGGAATCTTCTGCATCAGAATAAGGGCAAATCCTGGTAATTAGAAGAAACAGATTTCAGAATCCTGATCAGAAGAATCAAAGGAAAATCAGTTCTAGGTCTCAGAGGGGGAAGGCTGGCTTCTCCTAATTAAAGTAATAAGGTCTTCAGCCATTCTAAGCATTTGTTTTTTAGGCATATGGGCCTGACCATGCAGTTTGGACGTCGGTTTTCTAGGCGTGGGTAGAGTTTTAGGCCTGGATGAAGATGGCTTCTGTTTAAAATGCAAATCTGTAGGCCTGAATACACCCTCAGAAGCCAGTGCCTGCACAGTGCCTCCAGACACATCCAAGGTAGAGACATTTGCAGGTTCCATAGTCGAAGAAGCACCTCACGGCATACTGGACTCCGAATGGGTCTCAGTAGAGGCCTGTGAATCTGAAGTACCAAGTACCAGGGGCTGCAAAAGCACCAGAGTACTGGCGAACTGACGACTAGCTTAACGGAAGCATAGTCGGCAGTTTTGGACCTATGCGGTCAGTCTCTCTATCCTTACTTTTTTCAGAATATCAGTAGTCAGATGGCTTACCGAAGCAATTTCTGAATAGTTAAACAGAGTATGAAAATAATTTGCTGCGAAAATAGATGAATAGTTCTGGGGTTGAATAAGGCACAAAACTGACAGTGAGGGACGTCGTGGTCTGGGCCTAAGCAAGGTATGCAGTACGAATGAAAATCTTGAGGTATTTGCTTTATACAGGCAAGACAATTGTTAACTTTTACAGACATCGGTTAAGAGCAAGAAAAAGGATCCCCAATGGGGTACTTTGCTTTTCTCGAAGACTTCGGTTCTGAAACTCGAAAACGAAAATTTCAGGAGTCGGCCGACCGGCACTTGCAAACTGCTTCTGCTTTGGGCACTGCATGGCAAGAAAGACAGATGAAATGGCATCGGCTGCATGTTTTATACCCCCTGACGACATGGAAGAAGAGTCAGTATCCAACGCAGGAATCCAAGACTCTGGTATTCAGGCCGACTGAGGGATACCTGCAGGCAGAAGACCCAAATGTAATGACTGCAACAGTGAAACACAAAGAACATCTGTACTATGTTCTTAGTGTTTCACTGTTGCAGATCACATTTGGGTAGATTCCCAAAGCTGAGGAAATGGGTGGAGGCAGTCAAGGAAGCTAGGGGCTGGCTAGGATGCCCTGCAACACTGCAGAGGCAAACCCTGCCCTGGATTTGGAGAAGAGAGGCAGGTGGTAATGCTTGGTGAAAGTGTGAATTGATGTCCACGTTGCAGCCTCCAGGATGTCCGTGGTGGAGGCTGCTCTGGTGCAGTGTCCTGACCCCCTTGGGGGAGGCTTACCATGCTGTTTGTAGCAGAAATGGATGCAGTGCGCTATCCATTTGGAAATGGTTTGCTTGGAAATGGCTTTGCCTTCTGCCCCTGTAGCAAATCTAACCAGCAATTGATGAAGACGTTATGAAGGATTTATTCCTGCCCAGATAGTATCGGAGCTGTCTGCGCACATCTAGAGAGTGGAGAATACTTTCCTCCTTGTTCTGGGGATAGGAAAGAAGGTGGGCAAATGAATGGATTGGTTGAGAGCCACACTGGACACTGGACACCACCTTGGGCATGAAGGACGGGTTAATTCTGAGGGATACCCAGTCTACACGGATGAAGGGTTCCACAGCCATGAGTGCTTGAAGCTCAAAGACTCTTCTGGCTGAGGCTGAAGTGAAGGCCAGAAGGAAGGTGGTCTTCCAGGAGAGAAATTTTAGCTCTGCAGAAGCTGGTTCTAAAGGAGGCAGGGTGAGCTTTTCCAAGACAAAGTTAAGGTCCCAAAGCTGATGTAAGTGCCCTTCTGGGGGGGGTGCTCAAATTGCTAGCCCCTCAGAGGAACCGTTTGATCAAAGGGTGTGAGAAAAGTGGCTGCTCAGTGGGAAAGGGAGCAGAAATAGCAGAGGCATGAATTTTGAGAAAAGAAACACCACTGTGTAGCAGGTCAGCTAAGTAATCCAGGATGAGAGGGATGGAGGGCTGTGCCGTATTGGTCCCCTTAGCCTAGATCCAAGTGCAGAACCTTTTCCTTTCTGATGCTAGGGCGTCTGGCTTCACTGATAACATCCAGAACCTGTTTACTGAGGATGGCAGACTGGTTTGGGGTTAGGGAATAAGCCAAGCTGCCAAACTGTGTGTCTGCAATGGGGGATCCATGAATTCCTCTTCCCTCTGGGTTAGTAGGTTTGGAATCTGAGGAAGATGCCAAGGAGGCAGCGGGGACAGACTGCACAGCAAGGGGCACCAGTGCTGTCGGAGCCAGTCTGGAGCTATATGAATGGTCCTTGGTTTTTCCTACCTTATTTTGAGCAGTACCTTGGGCATAAGAGGAAGGGGAGGAAAGGCATAGACCAAGAGGTTGACCCAGGGGAAGGACAGAGCATCCACTTTCCAAGCCATGCAGTGATACTCCCTGGTGCAGAATTTGCTGAGCTGATGGTTGGTGTGGGAGGCAAAGAGGTCGACCTGCAGGATTTCCCATTTCTGAGTTATTAGGGTGAAGGTACTTCTGTTGAGCTGCCACTCATGTGGATCCAGAAGGTTTCTGCTTAACTGGTCTGCCAGGGAGTGGAGAGCCTGGTAGGCATTATGCTAGCAGGTGTAGTTGAGTGGAAGACGCCGTGAGCCAAAGGGTCATGGCCAGCCTGCATAGAGGGTAGGAGCGAGTCCCTTCCTGCTTGTTGATGTACCACATCACAGTGGTGGTGTCTGGTTTGATCAGTACAACCCATGGAGAGAGATGGGGGTATCAAGGTGTGCTGCACAGCCATCATCATTTAGACTGATGTACAGGGGGATTTGCTGTGGACTCCCTCCATTGGTCCTGTATGCATCTGCTGTCCAGGTGTGCACCCCAAGCATAGTCTGATGCGTCTGATTAGGGTCTGGGCGGTGGGGTGTGGGGAGAAGCGCAGTCCCTTGCTGTGGGAGCATGCTGTTGCCCAAAGAAATTATTTTCTGAGGCAAGGAGTTATAGGTAGAAGAGTTTCCAGGTCTTGAGAGTGTTGACACCAAAGGCTCTTTAGGTACCACTGAAGTTTCCTCATATGCAGTCTGGCATTTGGAATGAGTAGAATGCAAGATGCCATGAATCCCAGAGCTTGCAGGATTTTCCTTGCAGAAAGCTGTGGCCTGGTGGCCAGTTGACAGAAGTAGGCTGACAGGAAAATTTGTTTCTCTGGTGCAAGGAATGCCATCTGGGATGCTGTACCCAGACTTGCTCCCAGGAAGATTATCCTTTGGGTGGGCACCTGTTTTGATTTCTTTTCGTTGATTGTGTACCCTAGGGAGGTTAGTAAGTTCTTTACAAAGGCCAGGTGCTTAAGAAGCTTTTCCTGTCTGTCTGCATGAATAAGGCAGTCATCTAAGTAGGGCTAAATTTGAATATTTCTTTGTCTGCAAAGCGCAATGGGCAGAGCCAGGCATTTTGTGAAAACTCTGGGAGCAGTGGATAAGCCAAAGGGAAGCGCAGAGAACTGAAAGTGTTTAGATCCTGCCCTGAAGAGGAGATATTTTCTGCACAATTCCCTGATAGGAATGTGGATTTAGGCCTCTTGTATCCAGGGTGGCTAGCCAGGCTTCCTTGGAGAGCATGGTTAGCAGCTGCTGGAGTGTGAGCATTTTGAATTTTGGGATCACCAGGAAGGTGTTTAGAATGGATAGATCAAAGATGGGGCGCCAGGTGCCCAATTTTCTGGGCACCAGAAAAGTCTGGAGTAGAAGCCTTGGCGCATCTGTCCGTGCTCTACTCCTCAGAAAGCAGGGAATGGATTTGCTTTTGAGCCTCTGCCACTATTTGGTGGCAAATCTGGGAACCCTTTTGGGGATGGAAGGGTGTGGAAGGAGAATTTGTATCCTGAGACACAATGTTCAGAACCCATTGATCCTTTGTAATGGTGGCCCAGTTGCTTGAGTGAAAGGAGTTTTCCTCCTAGGGGCAAGTAAAGATGGGCAAAGGGAAGGTCTGGAGGAGGCGAGTCATTGTGAGTTCTTATAATAAAGGGGGTGGCTTAGAACTTCCTGGTTTTGAAGTGGAGGTAGTCCACTGCTTAGATATCTGCATTCTCTTAGGCTGCTGTCTGTGGGGTCTGATTCCGCGGGGCCTAGGCTGGGCCCGTTTACTCAGAGCAAGAAAGGACCAGTGCTTGGAGGGACAATGCCTACTGAACCTAGGGGGCCGGACCTATAAGAAATCTGTTTGCATAGATTTTGCTTTTTCTTCCATCTTTAAGACTTTGTCTGCCTTAGTGCCAAATAAGTTCTTTGTGCAAGGGAACATCCAACAATTTAGATTTGACATGGTCTGGCAGGGGTTGTTCTTTAAGCCATGCATGCATTCTAATGACGGATCCAGTGAATGTTGCCCTGCAAGAAGCTTCTAGGGCATCAAAACCACAGTGGAAAGTGTGTTTAGTTACTTGGCTACAGAATGCATTAAGTCTTGTAAATCTTTAGATTCTGCCCAATCAGGACAGGTAGACATTTTTTATTTGAGTTCCAAAGTATGTTGCTAATATTTAAGCATATGGAACTGACTATTTAGTGCCCTGATAGCAAGAGTAGCTGAGGCGTATACCTTTTTACCCCATCTGTCCAATGCTCGGGAATCCCAGAGGGGGTGGGATTCTTAGAAGTTGCTTTATTTTATTTATTTATCATTTGTTGACCGGGAAAGTCCGACTAGGTTCCACAGAGCCTGTTTTCAGTGGAGACCAGGGGAGAAATGCTCCAGATGCATGTCTTTGGAATCCCTTTACGCCCTTGAGAAATGATGTCAGGGTCAGCTGTAGGATTTTTAAAAAGATAGATATTTGTGAGTCAGGGACCCTGTAGTACTGTCTGGTTTTCTGGTAGCAAGAGGTAGGGCGTCAAGAGTCCAGCTGGATTCAAGGAAATCATCCACCACATCCAGGACTGGGGGGGATGGCAAAGGCTCTGTGTTGAAGAATTCCTCATCTCTTAGACTGAGGGTAGTCCTGACTCTCCCATTGGAAATGCGCCCTTAAAGTATGCAGGGTTTCCGCAAAGGAAAAATCCTCTGGGGGAGGGGCTGAAGGAACAGCGTCTTCTGCATCAGAATCCTCATAAGTGGAGAGGGGTTGCATGTCTTCATAGTCAAATACATCAGATCTGACTTTTGTTCAGATTAAACTACTGGGGACAGACATCTTCCTTTTTGAGGGGGTAGCTTGGCTTCCCCTGATCAGCATAAGGTGGTCTGCCATTTTAAGCATTTGAGACCGAGGCAAGGTAGCAGACGCCCGAGAGTGGCTAGTTGGTTTTCTTGGGTGTGGTTAGAACCCTGGGCATAAGAAACTCTGTTTTCGAAAGAATGGTAGTCACAAAAGACTACATCTGTGTATAGAGATTCGGTAGTGAGAAGGACTTCCTTGGAAGCCGGTGCCTGCTCAGCGGCTCTGGACCCATCCAAGGTAGACCACAGGATCCTTGGAGTTTTGCAGCATACCGGACTCCAAAAGCATCTCTGTAGCGGCCTGCAAATCAACTGAAGCAGGCATCAGGGGTTGTGAAAGCACCTCATTGAGTACCAGAGGACTGACTACTAGCTTAACAGAAGTGTCATCAGTAGGATTGGACCTGTGCGGTCTATCAACGTTTTTTCAGAAAGCTGTCAGATGGCTTTGGCCTCCACGGCAATAAAGACTGATGCAATGGCGTCGGCTGCCTTATTTTATACTACTGACAACCTGTTGTCAGTCCTCAAGTGACAGCAACCGACGTAGAAATACTAAGTCTCTGGTATTCGGGCCAGCCGAGGGCTATTCTGACAGGGATAACCCGAAATGTGATGACTGCAACAGTGAAGCACTAAACATCCGATTTTGGCTACTCCTCCCAGTCCCATCTAGAGGCCGAATGTCACATCTGTGCAGGACTGAACCCTAGAACTCTCCTATACCATAGGAACAAGCTCTTTTTAAAATGGCTAGCTAAGGGGGTCCTGGTCTTGCTCCCCTCAAACCCCAGACCCCAAGAGAAAGCATTCTTCCTGGAGACTGCTGCAAAAAAAAAAAAAAAAAAAAAAAAAAAAGAGACAGGCTCTTGGATCCAAGAGCCCCAGATCTGAGCCCAGCCTCAGGGTCTTTGGCTCCTGGGTCTTCGGTTCAGACAGCCTCGGCTCCCCCTGCCAGATCCGAATCCTCCGAGCCTAGGAGACTCTGATCCAATCGTATCAAAAACTAGTTGGATACTTTGGTTAGGTCCTTGGTGATCTTTGATCTGTCCAGGCCATCTGATCCAACAGCTGTCTTGGAGCCCATCATAATGTAGGATCTTCCACCTTCCTTAAGGCTGGATCCTAGGCATTCCAGTAGGTCCTCTTCCAGGGATCGTAGGTCATCAGCCCACTCAGGCCATTCGGTTTCCTCCAGGTCTACCAGGAGTTTGCTTCTTTCAGACATGGATTGGATGCAGAGGAGCTTCCTCAAAGCCCAAATGGATCTTGGCTTGTTACCCTCCCCTAGCCATGTGCCAAGGGGCTCTTCACCCTCTACAGAACTCCTTTTTCCGTCTGACTACTACGAGTTTGGCTCCCCAGGGTCAGAGCTTGCGAGTAGAGGCCAGTGTCAGGTAGCATTCCCATACCGCTTGGGGTCGCTGGCTGGTTCAGTTCTCGGAGCTGGCGATGCCTTGGTGCCGAGTTTTTGGACTGTTCCCTTCTCTTGGGGAAGTCTGATTTGGACAGCTTGGGACAAATATTGTCCAGGGACATCAGTGCTGCATTGGGGTCCTCCCCTTCTGCCCCAATCATCCTAGGCCAGCATTGATAAAGGTGGAGCTTCTTCCAGTCAGCCTTCTGGGCAAGAGAGGGGACCATCTCCGGTTGGTCAGCAGCCTCCGCACTGGACCCACCTCTGTCTTATTCCACTTTGGGTGACAAGTCATCAGTCAGAGGTCAGCCCTCTCGTTAATGCCTTCAGAAGGGTATTTCCTCCATCGAGGTTCCCTCCCCTTCGGAATCCTCCCCTTAGCCCACAGTGGACGAGCCTCCCCAGAAGAGGAGTCACCTGGACTCCTCTAGAGTCCCTCACATAAGACACTGATTTCAAGAAAGGGGACAGGTTCCCCAAACTGCCACTCGAGCAGGGGTCCTTTGGGGGACATCCTTGAAATCCTTAGAGAGGGATGGTTGGTCTCACCCCACCCCATCCTCAGAGGAATCCATCTTCCTCCTGGGAGTCTCCCCCTGTTGAGCTAGTCCAGCTCATTTTGGCAGGGCATGGAAGGAGCCAGACACAGCAGAACTGGCCCCGAACAGAGCAGACAAGTTCCTTAGCCCATCGGACAAGACTTTGGCGTAAAGGTGTCCCCTGTGGATGCCACTACAGTCTCCGCAGCCACCAAGAAAGAGCTCACTGAACACGGCTCTATGGTCCATCCCCCTAACAGGGAGTCATGGGCCATGGACCATTTTGGGAAGCGTGTGTATGCCTCTGCCACTTTTGGACTGAGGACTACTAATTATATGGCACACTTCACATGGCTGCAAAGGATTTGGTGTCAGAGCTTTCCTCTTCTCTTTCAGAGTTGTTGCCTCCGGAGAGCCTTAAACTGGTCTCTCCAAAGCTTTCCACTCTTACATCCCTTGCCAATGCCTTAATGAGGTTGATCTCTAATGCAGCGGAGGCCACCTCTCCAGCAACAGGCACTGCTATCAGGCATCATGCCTAGTTTTGTCTTTGCAGGTTTGCAGACAGCTTCAAGGTGTCCTTTACCAATGCCCCATTTGACAGCTCTACATGGTTTGGTCTATCAAGGAAACGCTGACCCGCAGCAAGGAGGGAAAGACTTTGTACGCAGTTGGGATAAAGTTTTCTACTCCACAACGGTCCTTCTCCAAGACTCTGAGGAGTAGTAAGAAGCTGTGGTTCCACAGGGCTCAGTCTTCCTTCCAGCATGTTCCTCAGGAATCCTCTTCCTCTGGCTGGGGAAGGGGATTTGATGGCAGATGCTGCCCCAGAGGCAGAGGATCCATAGTATCAGGGCTCCCGAGTACCCTTCTCAGAGAAGCCCCCACAGCGCTTTGAAGCGCTGCCCAACTGTCCTGCCCTGGAGGCAGTCAGGGGATGCATGTCCTTGTACCCCTGGCTTGGAATTTATTACCTTAGACCAGTGGGTGCCAAGCATTGTGTCCAGGGGATAGCTTTATATCCTTTGAACATCCTCTCCAAATTCAAAAGTCACTCCTGGACACTCCACCCCACCAATGGGAGTTTGCTCTCTGAGGTTCAAGATCTTCAAGTCCCAACAGGACAACTACTGTCCAGAACTTACTCTCACTTTTTAGTGGGGGGGGGGTAAATAAATGGAACCGGCACCCCATTCCAGACCTCAGCAAGTTGAATTTATCAGTCAAGAAGTCGAATTTCCAGATGGTCACTGTTCAGTCTACTGCTGCTGTGTTCAGGATGATTGGATGTGCTCAGTGGATCTCAAGGATGCGTACTACCACAAAACTCGACAGGAGCTCCAGGAGATTCCTGCACTTCCGGCTGGGGGCCAATCACCATCAGCTCAGAGCCCTGCCCTTTGGTCTCACCTCAGCCCCCCCCCCAGGTGTTCAAATGTATGGCAGTGGTTACAGCTCATCTCAGTCTGCAGGGGTTTCAGGTCTTCCCATACCTGGATGATTGGCTCCTCTAGGCTCCCACAAGGAATCATCTAATGCTAGCCTCAGATTACACACAGCCAATTTCGGGATCTGGGTATTATCGTCAATCTTCAAGTCACATCTTGTCCCATGTCAGACATTGGAATTCATAGGGGCTCTTCTCCACGCAGGGTAGATGCGATTTGGGAACAAATCCTTATGCTCCTGGATTGGGCGACAGTCTCCTCCCAGCTAATTCTCCAAGCCCTTGGCTCTATGGTGGCAGCAATCCAGATGGTCACCTTCTGCCAGCATCACATACAGGTTCTTCAGTGGACCCTTGAGATGCAATGGATGGGCTCGTCACCCTATATCCATGGCAGTCCGGATACCTAGCATCTGCCGGCATCACTTAGCTTGGTGGCTTTACTTCCGTTAGGGAGACCCTTTTGTCTTCCACAAGCACAGGCCACAGTGAACACAGACTCCTCCCTTTTTGGGTGGGGGGCATTTTCAGGGGAGGATGGTCCCAAGGCATTAGTCCCCATCAGAGAGCAAGTTGCACATCAATGTCCTAGAGAGAACAGTCCTATCGTTGCAAGCATTCCAGGATTATCTCCCTTTTGGGACCATGGCAATTTGGACAGACATGGCTGTAGTCTGGTACATCACAAGCATGGGGGGACACTGTCATTCTCTGTGTAGAGGCCAGGACTGTGTGGGAATGGGCAACATCCTCCAGGCGCTTTCTTCTTACAACATTCCTCGGGATTCCAACATGTTAGCTAGCAAACGAGCTCAGCAAATACAGAGTCCCTACAAGTGGTCCCTGAACCAGTCAGTTACAAGCCAGTTTTGAAACGTTGGTGTCTCCCATGCTGCGATCTGTTTGCCTCGCTAATCAATCACAAATGCAGCAAATCCGTTGCACTCTGATCCCCCCACTGGAGGAATCCCCCAGGGATGCTCTGATTCATGACTGGGAATGAGGGTCGTCTGAGGATGGGCATAAAGAAGCCCCAGTGACCAAAGTCTTACAAAAAGCTCAGTGCCTGAAGGCTCACCATCTTCACTGTCCCCTCCTGGCCTCAAGGGTGGTTCTCCTTCCTCTAGTCATCTAAAATATCCACCCTGGATATTAGATCCAGCCCAGGATCTCATCTCCCAGCCATGGGAGCTTCCTCTTCGCAACCTTCAGTCTTTGCGGCTGACAGCTTGGTACCTCCAACTCTAATGATGGTCACAGATTAAGCTGCCTTCTCCGGTGAAGGACATGATTTGCTTTATTCTAGCAAATGAAAGATGTTTCTCTCTGGGCTAGTCAGTGTGACAGACCCCTTTTCTGCTCCTATTCCGGACATTGTCTTTTCTATCCTCTGTTTCAGCAAGGAGCAAGCTTTTTGACGATAAACCTTCAGTTGGCGGCCATATCTAACTTCCACCTCAGTGGCAGTCCCATGTTTTCTTCTGGACTGTGCAAGGCCCTTCTTAAAAGGTATTTTCTTGCTCAGGTCCCCTTTAAAGATCCATCTCCTCTTTTGGATTTTAAGTTGGTGTTGCAGTCCCTGACAGCCCCCTTACAGCCTGCTGCGACATGTGATATTAAGTTTTTTTTTTCTAGGAAGGCGGCCTTTTTGGTGGCCATTACCTCTGCCAAGAGGGCTTCTAAGTGGCAGGCTCTCTGCATAAAGGCTCCCTTCATGGTCTTCCACAAGGAGAGGGTATTTCTCAGGACCAATGCTTTCATTCCTAAGGGAGCTTCAGAGACTAACCTTAAATCAGTCAACTCAATTTCCTGTCTATACTCCCCTTTGTTCGAAAAATTGGGGGAAAAAATACATTGCCTGGAAGTGCACAGGCAGCTTCATTTCTACAAAAAGAGGACAAAGTTTTCAGAAGTCAGATCAGCTTTTTGTGGCCTTCTCAGGCCTGGAAGGGGAAGGTAATTTCCAAGGTGTCTATTACTCGCCGAATCACTTCTTGTATAGCTTACATTTACAAAAGCAATCATTGATCTTCCCAGGCCTAGTACAGCTCATTCTACTAGGACAGTTGCTTCTGCCTTCTGGGCTAGAACTTCCTTGGGTGACGCTTATGCTGCTGCCACCTGGCCAAATCCCCATACTCGTGTCACATTACAAACTAGATTTAGTGTCTAAGGGTAGAGCTTGGTTTGGTTCTTCTGTGCTCTGGCATGTCCTTCCTTGAGATCACTCAGGGTTACGGATAGCTGGGGACTCAACTCATCAGTGATCAGTAATGACACGGATAGCATCAGATAAGAGTTACGTACGTACCATAACTTGGAATCTGTGTTATCCACCGTAATTCATGTTCCCACCCTCCATCCCCCTCCTTCTGGTGACTGGGGATTCATGGAGTAATGGTGTGTTTGGTTCTGCTATTCCTTATTGTGGCCAGTTTTACTACCCTTATTTCTAAATAGCAAACTGAGGATTATGGGTAGGAAGGGTACCAGGGAGGGGAGGAACTCTAGCTCAGGAGTAGTCGCTCACTCTGCCAGCTCGGATCCAAGACCAATCCGTGATGAATGACTATACTGCTTAGCACAGAGTCCAAGTCAAGTACACAACTTTTTTCCTCCCTTCCTACTTAACTTTAAAAAAAAATGCACTTTATACAGCTGCTTTTACTGTATGTTGGTTCTAAAAAAAAAAAAAAAAAAAAAAAGCAGCAAAAGCAAAATAAAGTGTTCAATTGGATTTACTCTGCTGTATTTATTCTAATTTAATCAGACTACTAACAAGCTGTAACTGTTATTCTAAGCCTCTTAGTTTTGGTTTATGCACTTGGGCTTCAGGACAGTTATTTTTGCATTAAGATTTGTGGTCTACACTCTTGTGGGAGGAGATGGTAGCCTCTGCCCTTCTGAGATGGGAACTGCTGGTTGCAGGCTTACCATGCCTGTTTTTAAAGTGGCTTTCTTCTGGTTTAAGCACTTTGGTTCCAAACCAGTTATTTTATACATTAGATTTGTGGACTAGCCTCTTGTGGCAGGAGTGTAGCTTACAATTCTTCTAAGCTGGGAATTGCTGGTGAAGGCTTACTGCTCCTGCTATTTTAAGAGACTTTGTTGGTTTGTGGTCTACATTCTTGTGGGAGTATTCTACTGAATTGCTGCTTTGTTTAAACTTTTTTTTTGCTGTTGTGACTGATTATCTGCACTTTGAATTTCTAGTACTGCATTTTACAGCATAGGCTAGATTCAGGCTTGTGGAATCTAGACCATTGGGCGTCATTAAGAAAGACCCTCTGCACAAATCTGGCAGAAGTGTGCAGGCAAGGACCCATCTGAGTTGGGGATTACTGGAATAAGGCGCATGCAAGGTGGGCTTTCAGTTACTTTGTTTAAAGTCATTTACCTGTACTTATATTCAAGCACCATGTTTGCATGGGTTTGCTCTCAATTTAGCAGAACTGCTCAGAGACTGCACTGCGGTCCTGCAAACAACTCAGTTATGCATTGTGAAGTAGTGATGCAGTTTTCTACCCCTAGTTCTACACAGAATAGCTGATTTTTGTTGGACTTGAAGCAAAACCTGATCTATCTAGCCCACTCCCCACTACTACTACAGTATATACCACCTGCCATAATGGATGGACAGTTTCCCACCATTTCTCCAGCCAGCCTGACTTGGGCAGGCATCCTGAGGCAATGTAGCAATTGCCTCATGTATGCTGACAACCAGTTACTCCTAAAACAAAATACATGGGAAAGGTGCGTCTATACTATGATTTGGAATCAATTCTCTTACATAACAAAACCAGATATCAAACAGGTTGCTACATACACGTTTCACCTCTTACACATAAGCTCTCAACACAAACCCACATACTCTGAGGTACTTGCTAGAAGCCTACCTAAAGATCTGAGACCTCCCAAGTGCAATCCTACTGCACATACTGCAGACCCAACAGAATCCACTACACACAAGACAGTGTCTCAGCCAATAAACCCCCAAGGCAAAACTCCTCAAAATCAAATTTCTGTCACAGGTTACTCCATAGCGAGACAAATAGATGTTCCCCTCACCAGACTGGACAGGGTCAGTCATGGTCAACTGCTGTCAGGTGTCAGGACTTATCAGATCACTCACTCAACAAGTATCGCTAGGACTCGTCAATCCATGTTGGAGTGAATGACTTGAGGCATACCTCAATGGACTAGAGAGAGACATGACTGTGCTCTCAAAATTGCATGTCCCTAGCCCTGATCAGCATTATGCCTTCACCCAGGATGATGCCTCAGTATAAACAAAGAATTACGGACTTCATCAATGGACTTGGTTTCTGGTGTCAGTCCAGGGGGATCCAGTATTTGTCAGCCTGGAAAGATGCGATCGACAGACCATGCTGCTTTGCCAGAGGTGGTAGTCATCTGTTGCCTCTTGGCTTTCAGTTACTGGCAAAGGTACTTGCTGCCCCCATAGTGCCCTTTTAGGCAAAGCCATAAGAAAATTCCCAGACACAAAAAAACCCACTAGAGACAAACGCAAGGTTATGCTGCTTAATGCTTGGAATCAATCGGAAATCTGCACTCAATGGAAGCACTCCTTGGAAAATGCCAATGTCTGTGCAGTCACAGACATGGTTCATGCCCGCAGACAGCATCCCAGCCAAGCAAGGTTACAATGCCTACTACATATTCAGACCTCAAAACGAGCATGAAAGAACCAAAGGCAGAGGTGTCAAATACACAGACTGGTCAAACAGTATGACTCCCTACAGCTCCAAGTCCAAGTAAAACCCCCCTTCCATATCATGGTTAGCTACCAGGTCCCCCCAACATGAACCACGAGAACCACTCTGCCTACCTGGACCTAAATGAGTCTCTCAATATACAGCCAAACACCTTAGTCATGGGCGATTTCAGCTATCCTTCCATCAACTGGGAGACATTAGCACAAACACGCTCACCCCAAGGTTGCTGAACTTTAATACTCTGGAACAGATACTCTGCACCCAAACAAGGGTCTCAAATGTCCTAGACTTGGTACTCACCAACATAAGGGGTACTACCTGCACTACCCACTGTGTTGCCCTCCATGGCAAGGTCTGGTCAGGAATCAGTCTCATTCGAAGTTTAAAAAAAAACGCCAACCTGGTGGACAGCATAAACAGGTTATACAACAAGAAACTAATGACCAAGAACAAGAGGGAACCGACTCAGCAGAGGAAGGACACCCTCTACAGCTTGAACAAGCAAATTAGAAATCTTGTAAAGTACTCTAAAGCCAATTACAGAGCTAAACTAGCATTCCTAGCAAAGGATAATCACAAGGCGCTCTTTAGTTACATCGTAAATCTAAAAGGGAATGCCCATCTTTGTGAAAAACTAGTAGTGGATGGTACCAAATCATACTACCCCAAGGGCATCGCCAACCTGCTAGCAGACGGATTTGGTGCCAACTTCACCCCTCCCCTGTCCGCACCAGACATACCCCAACGCATACCTGTAAGTCCCATCTCCAAAGAGCACTCTCCATGTCCAAAAACCCAGCTTCTATGGAACCAGATAACATCCGCTGCCTACTAAATGGTCTAAAAACAGGACCTAGCAGAACCATTTTGCACATTCAACCAGAGTCTGTACTGGCTTTGTCTGAGCAGAGTGGAAAACAGCAACAGTAACTCATCAACCGACCCAGAGAACTATGGACCCATAAGCCTAACCAGCCTTACCTGCAAGGCTAGGGAGACCGAATCAAAGACATAGGCGACCTTCAAACTCTTAACCTGATCCAATTTGGCTTCATTAAGGGTATAACATGCTTAATTCTTTTTGATGGTCATGTCTTGTACATTTGTGTAATTTCTTGGTGTACTGCAGGTCTTGTACATTTTTTGTACAATTTCTTGTACAAGTTTTGGATAATCTCTGTATGTGGAGCTGTTCTCCCCAGGCCTCCGCTGAAAATGGGTCTCATCCCAGTTGGACTTTCCCCAATAAACAAATGTAAAATAAAATCATTAAATCTGGTGGACTGAATATCAAAGCCCTGGATGACAGAAGAGAGTACATAGAGCCTATCTAGACTTAGTTAAGATTTTTGACATAATCCCCCCACTCATTTAGAAGCTCACTCAGCAGGGAATTAAACCATATGTCACTAGATGGATTGCATTCCATCAGTGAGCCAGGTGGCTTACAGTCAAAGTTGGGGATTCCACCTCTACCAGCAGACCAGTTAACAGTGGTGCACCACAAGGATCTGAGTTAGGCCCCCTACCACTTGGAAGCGGTTTCTCAGAAGTCTAGGTGAAAATAGATGGCCTGTGGTTTACAAAGTTCGCCGATGACTGCAAACTGGGTGCAATCAGAGTCCGCAATGATGCTGACATACTACAAAATCAAGTAATGGACAACCTAAACAAAAAAATGCATCATTGCCCCTTTTGGCAAAGGGGAAGTTCCTGCAAATTACAATACCAACAGTACCTCCTTAGCTCAAACCCTGTGGTGAGAGACTTGGGAACACAGGTTAATAGCAACTTTAAACTTTGATGACCATGTCTCCACAGTGTTAAGGCCTTCTATGCTGTACATCTTATAAGTTGGGGCATCACATCCAGAGCCAAGGATGTTATAAACTCCCCTCTACTCATCCCTCAGACTACTAAGAGTACAGTACCCCCTTCTGTATGTACCTCATTAGACACCTGTAGCAGCTGGAGAGACCTCAGATTTCTCACCAAGAAAATTTAGGACCTTTTCAACACAACCTACATGGATAGAGTACAGCGACGGGGCCTTCAGTCCACCTTACAGGCTGCTGAGAGGCACCTTGCGCCTGGCAGACAGAGCAGTCTCAGACCATGCCCTAATGAAAATGCTGCACATCCGCAAGTCAAACTGGACAAGATTCACTCGCTCTAGGGATCTTAACCTAGCTTGCGACATTAAACAGGACATGCTGGAGAGACAGACAAGTCTCGCATAGATTGACACTCCTCTGGAACAAACTCCAAATTCATGTAAGGGAGCTCCCATGACCCTATTTAAGCACAACTCCGACAACTGGAATGGAGACAGAATAGTTGTGAAAAATCTTATCATAGCCATAGATGTCCTTCTCTTTTATGTTGCAGTATTCTTTACATATGGGTGGTATTCCACTGTTTGACCAGACACGACTTGTGTACAAAAGCTGGAAGCTACTGCCTGTATGCAAATGCTGCACATCTGCTCCTAGAATGTCAGCATGTGCAATCCTCAGAATGAAGTAGCCCCATGAGGACAACTCCAAAAAGGCGACCAAGGAGACAATCATCCAAAGAATGAGCATGATGTTCAGGGAAGGCGGGTGGGATTGGATACTGCAAAATAGATGACATCTATGGTTATGGTAAGATTTTACACAGCTACTTTATGTCCTTTGATTCAATGTTGCAGTATTCTTTACACACAGGAGAATGCCAAAGCTGAAAGAGAACCCAGGGAGGGGGAACATACAGAGATCAAGCAGAAACATTTTCAAGGAATCCATGCAGGACTGCTCTGGCAAACCCTGCTCTGGCCCCTAGAGACAGTCAACTTGTAATATTTTGTAAAGGTATGAACAGAAGACCAAGTGGCTTCCAAAGTGGACAGAGTATCCAACCCCTTGAAGAAAGTCCCCAAGGATGCTACAGATCTACTGGAACGGGCTTTAACATAAGAGGATAAGGATTTTCCATGAAAATGATAAAACACAATGGCCTTAGTTTCCTTAGAAACAGGCAAACCCAAAGCCCTGGTATGGAAAGAAATAGTTTATCAGATTTCCTGATAGTTTCAAAACTAAGACCAAGCTGTCTATGCACATCTAGGAAATGCAAAATTCCTTCACTAGGAGACTGTGAAAATTGGAAAAAAGTAGGCAATTGAATAGCTTGATTTAAGCAAAGATCATTGACCACACAAGGCATAAAGGACAGACTGGTTCTCAAAGAAACTCTGTCCTTATGGAAAACTAGGAACAGTGGTGAAGGCACTAACCTCCTGGCAGAAGGTAATAGCTACCAGATGCACTGTTCAAAGTCCAAAACAGTAAAGCAGAGACTGCTGGTTCAAAAGGGGCCAGAGTCAACTTTTCCAGGACAAAATTAAGATCCAGAGGAGGAACTGGTTTCCTGGGAGGATTAATTTTGTAGGATGCCTTTCAAGAAAAGCTTAACCTCCAACCGGGAAGCCAATGGAGGAACACCAAAGTAATACCCACCAAAAAGGGGGATCTTTTTCTTTTCTGGCAGCAGACAGAAAATTATGTCCACTTTGAAATAAAAAACTTCTAGTACTGGATTTCCTGGCCTCCTGCAAAGCCCAAAGCACATCCTTAGAAAAAAGCTACCTAAAAGAAATCTAAAGATGATCACCCATAAGGTCAGGTGAAGAGCTGACAGATGCAGGTGAATTAGAGACCTCCTGTCCTGAATGAGTAGGTCCATCCAGTGAGGTAACTTGCAGAGATGGTCTTTGGCTAAATGCAGAAGGAACCAATATGGTCTTGGCCAAGAGAGTCACCAACAACATTTTTGGTTTGTCCTGTTTAATTTTCAAACAGGTCTTTTTGAATCAAAGGGAAGGGGGGGGGGGTGCATAAACATCCCCTTCCATGAAAATGATGGGGCATCCACTTTCCACAACCGAGTGTGAGGGACCCTGCCACAGAAGAGAGAAAGTAGTCTGTTCTGAGGGGAGGCAAACAGATCCATCTCTGGAGTACCTCACCAGTGAACTAGATCCAGGAACACATCCATGTGAAGCATCACTCATGGGATTGTGTTATGAATCTGCTTAATGCAGATGCCACAGAGTTCTAAGCCGAAGGAATGTACACTGTATGCAGTGAGACTTTGTACTGGATAGCCAACTCCCATGCCTTGATGGCCAAGTGACAAAAGACACCATCCTATGTACCAAAGGACTGTAGTGTTGGCTGTGAGGAGCTTGAGGGGTCCTAGAAGAAACATAGGGTGAAAGGCCTGCAAGGCTAGAATCTGTGCCCTCATTTCCCCGATACTGATGTCTTCTTTCCTCAAAGGGGACCAAAGGCCTTGAACCTTTTTGGAAGCAAAGGCTACTCTCCATCATAAGTCTGAGGCATGTGCAAACTTCCTGTACTGATTGAAGCATTTGAAGGGATAAACCCAGGATGACGGAGTTGCTGCATCCAACAACCTAGTTCTGTTTTCAAACAAGGAAGAAAGGAGAATGGCAGTCTCCAATGGAGGAGCATGCTGGGACCAGATTGTTTTCAGAAAACCACTGGAACTTGTTTTGCAAAAGGTAACATGGGAATTGTAGAGGCCATGAACTCAAGTAGTCTCAGGAGCAACCTGGCAGTGATGGAGGATAGAGTTAGAAGGGATTCCATGAAAGCTACGAGAGAAATACCTTGCTCTGAAGAAATATAATCAAATCTGTCCTGAACCGCACTCCAGAAAAATGAGATCCTGACTGGGTGAGAGTAGATTTTTTGTGATTGATTGTGAACCCTAGTCTTGCAGAAAAGGAATAGCTAGACTCAGGTGTTGAAGCAGACCACCTGGAGAGCTGGCCAGATAAAGCAGGTTGTTCAGGTAAGGATACACTTGACTCTCTTTTAATCTTAGAAGAGCAATAGCTGGAGCTAGACACTTCATGAAAACCCCTGGAGCAGTGGAAAGACCAAAAGGCAAGGCAGAGAACTGAAAGTGCCAAGAACCCACAGAGAAATGCAAGAACTTCCTGAAGAGAGGGTGACTAGGAATATGCAGATAAACATTCTTAGCTTTGCTGTATCTCGAGGATGCTTAAGGAGGAACCAGAGGGAGAAGAGATTGTAGGGATAAGCACCCTGAATGAAGGCACCACCAGAAAGGTATTCAACTAGGAAAGGACCAAAACGGGTCTCCAAGGACAGTCTTTTCTTGGGATCGGGAACATCCTGGAATAAAATAATCTTCCCTGCTGACTTAAAGGGACAGGTTGAATGGTGCCCTGGAAAGAAAGCTGAGCTAGCAGCAGAGGAAACAGATGCAGTTGCTCCGAGGGAGGTTGAGGAATCCCCTGAAAAGGGTCATGAAGTAACAGTTCTGAATAACGGACACCACCCAAGAATCCCAAGTGATCTCCTTTCATGCTGAAAGGGAAAGAGACAGGGGAGTATGACTTGGAAGTGGGAGCTGGATGTCAGACTGCCTTGTCTGGACTGAAAGGAGAGATGGAGCAGAAGTCACCGCTTTAGGCCGAGGTCATCTAGCAGATGTCAGTGCCCTAGAACTAGAGGGAGCAGAAGTAGGAGACCTAGAGGGTTTCCTAATAAGAGGTTTTAGCCGAGAAGTTCCAATTCAGGAACTGGAGAAACTAACAGGCACTTTAAATCCTGGAGCTCCTTACCTTTTTCCTTCAGAGTTTTAAAAAGTTCTGCAGCAGCCTTACAAGAGCAGTACTGTCCAATGGAGCATCACCTGTCATCTGGGAGAGCCTTTAGACACACCAAGCATATCATCCCAAGAACAGAAGTAGAAACTGCAGGTCTAGAGAAAGCTTCTATAGCATCGTGGCTGCATTTAATGGAATGCCTATAGACCTGTGAAGATGCAGCCAAGAGAGTTAATGACTTGGCTTCTGAATCGGGAAGCTGGTACAGTGCCAGAGAAGCTCGAGAGCAAAGCTAGAGAATATCTAGACATGCAAGTCTGGTAATTAATGGCTCAGATTGCCAGGGTGGAAGAGGTGTAAACCTTCTTTCCTAACCTTTCTACAATTTTGCTTTTTTTTCTCTCTAACGGAGGCATCTTTATGGAAGGAACAACCAAACAGGATTTATCTGTGGTGATAGAAACCACAGCAGGATCTGCTGAAGGGCACTTAACTTGCAATTCTCAGGAACCTTATAGAAATGGCCAGGTGTTTTAGGAGTTGGTGCCTGTGAATCTGGGGTCTTGGAAGTTTATGTGAATGCATCTAGGAAAGCTGGTAGTACTGGAGGGACAGCTGCAGGTGTAGGGGCCTCAGCCTGAAGTCATAGCATCTCTTTTGTTCCTCTGAAATTTGTGAAGGACCCCACTTAACTCATTACATCAGAGTGATGCCTCTAGGTGCATCTGCAGTTAATGCATACTGGCACTTCTAGGCGTCAAATATTGTTAGTTCGTATTTGTACCAATAATTCCAAAACCATGTTATGTACACGGTTTTAAAATATTTCATCTTAAAGTTCACACAATGGCAAACAACTGCATTAATATTGCACCTCTGGTCCAGATGGCTATTAACTGTTATATTAATTTACATAAATATAATTTTCACATTTTTCTAAATATCTCAACACCCAAGTAACACAGACACAACTCCTTAGCCTCATATGAAGCTTTCAGCTAGACGAATAAAATGTTGTAAATATAAGTTACTGTGTTTCCTGTGACTTATAAAATTCTGTTTAAGACCTAGAACCTAAAGAACAGTACCACTATAAAAATAATTTATGCTGAAGAGTTGGTCATTTATACATCTTCATAACCCGTATGGTTCCAGAAATATGAACCAATATTTGAAATGAGGACAATTTAATTCTGCCAAAAGGCAGAGGCTCTGCTCACTGGAAGTTACAGTGCAAACTTCCTAAACTCCACTGGAGTGAATGGCTTAAAGAATTCCCTCATCTTATCAACTGTTTCCCCAAAGGAGAGGTCTTACCTTGCTGAATCTCCCCCACTGGGGTCTTCCGCTGGAGAGACTTACTCCAAAGGGGAAAGTAATCAGAGTGGAGTAAGCTAGAGAGAGTCTTCATCAGAGGAAGACCCCTCAGAATCAGAGTCCTGAGCTGTTAGGGTGGAGAAAGACTCCTGGGAACCAGATGGCAGCACAGGGGAATTGAAGACAGGGCCAGAAATAAGTCTATGACTTTAACCTCTCCTAAGGGCCATTAAGGCCTCAAGACCTTGTGAGAAAACCTCCCAGTCCGAAGCAGGAGTACTAGGCACTGTGGAATGCTTTGTTTTTTGGCAGGTTTTTCTAGGGCAGAAGGAAGGGCATACGTAGGCCCAATAGACAGAGCTTCCTTTTGCAAGGGGAGGAAGAACAGTTTTAGTCCTCCTAAACAAGTAACCGTGGTTCCCCCAAATCATTTGAACTGGATATCTGCATAGCCTCGGACGTGCTCAGATTCTCCTAGTGGCTTCCATTATGGTTCCTGCTGGACAGACCCTACGTCACACTGTACCAATGGGTTTTCATCAACCTCAAGGGGTATGTTTGAGAGAGGAGGCACAGCAGATTAAGACTCTACCCTAGCTTTGCCTACCTTCCTCTTAAAGGACGGCTCAGAACTCACAGAACCTTCCCATAGATTCCCTATCCAAAAGCTTACACCTTTGGTTTTCTAACTATAGGTTTAAAGCAGACACATGACTAGGTAAAGTTTTAGGGACGAAGGCCTGACAGAGAACAGGAGTCATGATCATGGGTAGGTCCTACACAAAACAAGCAGAGCTCATAACTATCCTTTGCCTTCCACATTTACACTTTTCCTTTCTGGATGACATGAACAATAACAAAAGGCAGAAGCAAAGAAATAAATCCCCCAATGGGGTACTTATCTTAACCTGAAAAACAAATTGCATTTTTCCAACTGAAGACCAAACACAGGAGTCAACCTTTCTGAATAGCGGTGAAAACGTTCTAAGGATTGTACGTGCAGACGTCTCCTTTTATGACCGACATTCTAGGAGCCTATGTGCGATGAACCACGTACAGGCAGTAACTTGAAGGTTTTGTATACAAGCTGGATGTCAGGTCGAACAGTGGAACACTACCCATATGTAAAGAATACTGCAACATTGAATAGGAGGACATCGTAAATTTACCCCGCTGAAAGTATAGACCATACAACTTGGTCAAAAAGGGAACAAGGGTATAACACTGCTACAGGCCCTACAGCCAATTAGTACAGTAACCTCTTATGAGCAAAATATAGTCTAAATACGACCGCTATGGCATTTCCAACTCCCAGAACTTGGACCGAAGCTCCCAAGGCAGTGCCGTTTCCAAATTCATAAAGGATGTGCACACCTCCAGACTGGTACCCCAACATAACGCATCAGAGATACTTCAAGTGTAGCCAACACTGGGTAAGACAGCGATTCAGGATGTAGCCTGCGCCCCAAACATGTCCCAAGACTAACTCCACGTTCCTAAGCACCCTGGAGAATTTAAGTTCCAACCCAACACTCTCATACCGGGCAACTTCCAACTACCCCTCCAGTAACTGGAAAACTACTCTTATACCAATACACTTGCCCAACATTTCCTGGAATTCATGAATTTCAATGCCCTGGACCAGCTCGTTCTTATCACCACTAGAGGTAGGCAACATCCTTTACCTGGTCATTACCAACATGGCCAACCTTTGCTCTACACCAATAGTCAATTCCTCCCTAATAAGATCAGACCACAAACTAATCTCCTTGGAAATCCCCCACCACCCCCAAAGGTAACCACCATGAAAAACTTCTCCAAAGCTAACTTTGGGCTCCAAAAACAGAGGTGGCTAACTTCACGGCAACCATGCAAATGGAGAATAGTTGCATGACCACCGAATAAATACACCAATGCACTGTACAAACATGTACACAAATGCATGGATCTCGCCATACCCAATAGAACCAAGACCCTCTCCTCCTCCTCCAAAAAAATAGTAAGCCAATCTGGTGGTCCTCTGCCATAAACCCTACAACAGAAGGAAGAAACTGATGTGGAATAAAGTGAAGTCCCAAGACTGGAAAAACTCCCTCATCAGCCTCAACAAAAAGTTGAGATCCCTCAGCAAATCCTCTAAAGCTAGCCATGAACACAATTGCAGCACTGAGTAAAGACAAAGTACAGTTTTGTACCTACCATAAATGTAGACGTCCGATAGATATGCAACTGCAGTCCTTACATATGGGTTGTCCTGCCTCAGGCAGCCCTCGGTCGGCCAGATTCCAAAGTCTGGGTCCGGCGTCTGCTGATGTCGCCTCCTCCCAGACGTCAGAGCGGCTGGGGTATAAAAGCATCAGCCGACGCCATCTTCCTCAGTGTTTCTTGCCCCAGATGCCAGGTGCCCTCCAAGGAAGGCTAAATTTAGAACTAGATAAAATTTCCAGACATACACCGTAACAGATATCCCCAGCCAAGTATAAAAGGAGGGAAGTGGACCCCATACACAGAGGGGTAGGAGGGAGGGAAAACCTGACTGCAGTTGCATATCTATCGGACATCTACATTTATGGTAGGTACAAAACTGTACTATGTCCTTCAAGAATGCAACTGCAGTCCTTACATATGGGTTGAATACCATAGCCAAGCTGGGGGTGGTAGGCTCCAAGATAAGGATGGTGTAGCTAAAATGCCCTGCAGGACTGCCGAAGCAAAGCCTGCTCGGGATCTGGAATATAAAGGCAGGTTGTAGTGCTTGGAAAATGTATGCACGGAGCTCCATGTAGCAGCTTCTAGAATGTCCTTTGTAGCCACCCCTCTTAGGAAGGCTGTGGAGGTGGCTGTAGCTCTGGTGGAGTGTGGCCTGATATTGGCTGGCACACCCTTTCCATGGAAAGAATAACAGAATCCGATGCAATGTCCAATCCATTTTGAAATTGTTTGTTTGGAAATTGCCTTTCCTTGCACTCCAGGGGCGTATGCAACAAATAGCTGGTCAGACTTTGTTGGCTTTTGTTCTGTCCAAGTAGTAGCGTAGTTGTCTGTGTATGTCCAAAGTGTGCAGCAGCTTTTCCCCTTTATTTTGAGGATTTGGGAAGAAAGTAGGCAGGTGAATTGCTTGATTTAGAGACACCCTGGATATCACTTTTGGCATAAAAGAAGGATTGGTTCTTAAAGAAACCCTGTCCTGATGAAAAATGAGGAATGGAGGTACTGCCACGAGGGCCTGTATCTCCGAAACTCTTCTTGCTGAGGTAATTGCCAACAGGAAAACTGTTTTCCAGGAAAGAAATTGCAATTCTGAAGATGCTGCTGGTTCAAAAGGAGGAAGAGTTAATTTTTCCAACACGAAGTTGAGGTCCCATGCAGGCACTGGTGGTTTTCTGGGAGGTTTGATATTCTTTATCCCTCTTAGAAATTGTCTTGCAAAGGATGTGAAAACACAGGTGGATCAGTGTTGTATTTTGCTGAAATTGCTGAAGTGTGTATTTTTATGGAAGAATATGAAAGTCCATTATGCAGCATTTCTGCCAAGTATTCCAGTATCTGTGGGATGCTCATTACTGATGCATCCTGTCCCCTGTTGGTATTCCAGATGTTGAATCTCTTCCATTTGGCTGAATAAGTCTTTCTGGTGGAAGGTCTGCATGCTTTCAATAATATCTGTTGAACTTCCTTGGAGAGAGAGATATGGGGAGAAATCATGGAACCCTCCAAGCTGTCAGCTGCAGAGTTTGCAGGTTGGGATGAACCATCCTGTAATTGTGCAGAGTCAAGAGTAGAGGCCATTGAGGCAGGGGCCACATCTTGGTGCAAGATATGCTCCTTAGTAATGGATACCAGTGCTGCCTTGGCCAATCTGGAGCTATTAAGATGCCTTTCAGTTGCTCTGCTTTGATCTTCAGTAACACCTTGGTCATTAATGGTAGAGGTGGGAATGCACAGATTGTTAGAGAGTTCCAGCTGAATGAGAAAGCATCTATTCTCCATGCTTGTGGATGGTGTGTCCTCGAGCAGAACTTTTTCAGATGATGATTGAGGTGGGAGGCAAAGAGATCTATGTCCGGCCTCCGCCATGCATGAGTTATTTGTGCAAAAATGTCTGGATGCAACATCCATTCGTGCAGGTCCAGGATGTTTCTGCTTAGACTGTCCGCCAGAACATTGTCCCTGCCCGGAACAAACTGGGATTGCAGCTGTATGTTCAGTTTCAGGGATTCTTCCCAAAGAATCATTGTTAGTCTGCAAAGGGGGTAAGAATGAGTACCTCCCTGCTTGTTTATGTACCACATAACAGTGGTGTTGTCTGTCTATTAGCAGATTACCTTGTTGAAGATATTTTCCGAAGACCTCTATTGCATGAATCACTGCTAACATCTCTTTGATTTATGTGCAGATGTACTTCCTGGGGGGTCCATTGCCCTTGAATGCATCTGCCCTCCATGTGCGCCGCCCTCCATGTGCGCCCCCCCCATCCATGGTCTGAGGCGTCTGTTGTAATGGTTTGGCTTGTTTGAAGTTTGTTGAAAGGCATACCTTTGTTTAACTGGCTTGCTTGGGCCCACCACAAAAATTCCCTTTGTAGACATGGGATGAGTGGGATAATTGCTTCTAAGTTGTGGCTGCGTTGAGACCATAAACTTTTTAGGTACCATTGTAGTTCTCATGTGTAGTCTTGCCAGTGGAATCAGTAGAATGCAAGATGCCATGAAACCCAGGGCCTGCAGGATTTTCCTTGCAGTCATCTGGGTGAGCTTTGCTAGGCTTTTGAAGTAATGTGGTAATTGTTCTTGCTTCTCTTCTGTGAGGTAAGCCATTTGTGATTCTGTGTCTAGTTTGGCTCCTAGAAAAATTATTTGCTGGGATGGCAGTAGTCTTGATTTTTGTAAGTTGACTGTGTATCCCAAAGCCTGTAGTAAGTGAATTACATAATTCAAGTTTTTTTTCCAAGGCTTGCTTGCTGTCCGCTTGTATAAGGCAGTCGTCCAGGTAAGGGTATATTTGTATCCCCTGGAGTCTGCAGTGTGCAATTACTGATGCCAGGCATTTCGTGAATACTCTGGGCGCAGTAGATAAGCCAAAAGGCAATGCTGAGAATTGATAATGCTCTGACCCTGCAAGAAATCTGAGGTATCTTCTGCAACTGTGTCCGATTGGACCTCAAGGAGGCATACCTGCATGTCCCAGAGTAACCAGCCAAGACCCCTTGCCCAGCATGGGAAGGAGTTGCTGTAGCATCAGCATTTTGAATTTTGGTACAATGAGAAAAGTGTTTAGAGCGGACAAGTCCAGTATAGGCCTCCATTGCTTTTCTTTTCTTGGAACAAGGAACAGTCTTGAGTAAAATCCCTGGCCTTGTTCCTGAGGAGGAACCTTTTCTATTGCTTTGATTTGTATCAGCTTTGAAACTTGTTCGAATGCCTCTGCCCTTTGATTTTGTGGCAGGTTTGGCGTGCCTTGTCTTGTTGGTAAAGTATGGAAGTGGAACCTGTAGCCTTGGTCTATTATGTCCAGAATCCATTTGTCCTTTGTTAAAATGTGCCAATTTCTTGAAAATAAGGATAATTTTCCACCTAAAGGTGCTTCTCTTTGAGCCTTGGTTGGCGGTGTCAAAGTAAAGTCATTGTGATTGTCCCTGTGGAGCAGGGGAAGTTCCTGCGCCACCTCTGACTAGTCGGTTGCCATTGGCGTCCCCTATAGGAGCCTCTGTATTGCCCTCTTCCTCGGGCACGCCTGTTTTTTCCACTTTGAAACTTGTCAGTGTCCGGAAAGGACCAATTCTTAGAAGGCCAATTCCTGCTGAACCTTGGTGGCTGAACCTGGAGGAAATCCTTGACTGTTTGCACTGATTTAGCCTTTTCTTCAACTGATTTCTACACATCCTGAGCATTAGCACCAAATAGCTTGTGTTTTTCCAGAGGTGCATCTAGAAGCTTTACTTTAACATGATCTGGCAATGCCTGTTCTTTCAACCATGCATGTCTACATATGACGGCCCCTATCATAGCTGCCCTACATGAAGCTTCCAATGCATCATAACCACACTGAAGAAAATGATTGCTAACCTGCTGTGTGTTATGGACCAAATCCTGCAAGGCCTTTATCTAAAGGCTCAGGAGAGGCTAACTTTTTCTGCAAATCATCCATCAAGAAATCCTGATACTGAAACATATGAAAAAGGCAATTAAGGGCCCTCATGGCAAGTGTGGTAGAGGTATAAACTTTTTTGCCCCACCTCTCCAGGGACCTAGCTTCCCTGTCTGAGGGCAAAGGATTTTTGGCCGTGGATGTGGCTACCCCCCTTTGGGCCCCTGGGAAATAGTTTCTAGATAAACAGAATGGGCCTTAAAGAAATGCTTGTGAGTTTCAGGAACCCTGTAGTATCTGTCCGGCTTGACAGAAGCAGGGGTGAGAGAATCAGGAGAAGCACTCAAATCCAAGTACACATCCAGTACATCTAACACTGGAGGGATAGCTAAAGGCCTGTGTTGGAGAAGCTTAAGGAAGGTACGAAGCAGTTTCCTGGAGTCCGAGAATTCCTGACCTTGCCACTGAAAATGCTCTCTCATGGAGTGTAGAATTTCCCCATAAGAAATATCCCCAGGAGGAGAGGCAGAAGGAATAGATTCCTCCGCATCAGAATCCTCGTAGGCCTGGAAGGACTCTTCCTGGGTATCCGAGTGATCAGAGTCACAGTAATCAGAGTCACCAGAGGCTTCATCTGAAGAAAGGGTGCCTGTATGCTCAACCCTGGACCTTTTGTCTGAAGGTGGCCGAGAACCTCTGTCAGGATGGGCCTGGGAGCCTCTGATTAAGGAAATTAAATCTGCAGCTAAAGTCATCATTTGCTTATCAGTAGTGGGCTGAGGCAAGGTTTTAGGAGGGTGAGACTTAGCCTGGCTGGCAGCCTTAGCACATGTGTAGGCCTTGATAGACAGACATAGGGGGCCTAGCTGCCCCACGTGCTGGAGTAACCTTGTCCACCGGTATGGTCTCCAGCAAATCTTGGGCTTCAGTATCTGGAGGAAAATCAACAACCGGCACCGGCGCAGTCTCCGGGGCCGGAGTGATCGGTAAAGCAGTGTTGTCGGTCAGGAGCGGTGGAACACCGCCTCAGAAGAGACTGATGCACTTGCGGTAGCTTTTGGCGTGGTGTCGGTGGAAGTCGCGGGCCGAAAATGTCGGTCCCGGTCTTTCCGTTTTTTGGAAATATGAGGTGTCGGTTGTTCCGACGGCATGGTATAAGATAATTTATCGCCAAAAAAGTCTTCAGTAAACTCTACCCGGCGCCTGAGTGTGCGCTTATTGAAGCAAGCGCAGGCAACACAGGCCGAGACGTCGTGGTCTGGGCAAAGGCAGGGGAGGCAGTAAGAATGGAAGTCCTTATGAGGTATTTGTTTACCACAAGACAAACAATTATTAACTTTGTTTTTTCTGACATCGGCTGAGGCAAGAAAAGGTTCCCCAACGGGGTACTTAGCTTTTAGATGACTTCGGATACGTAAAACACAGGAGCTGACCGACCGGCACTTGTGAACTGCTTCTGCTTCGGGCACCGCGCAGCAAGAAAGACTGAGGAAGATGGCGTCGGCTGATGCTTTTATACCCCAGCCGCTCTGACGTCGGGGAAGAGGCGACATCAGCCGCCGGACCCAGACTTTGGAATCTGGCCGACCGAGGGCTGCCTGAGGCAGGACAACCCATATGTAAGGACTGCAGTTGCATTCTTGAAGGACATCCACAAGGTCTTCTACAGTTATGTAAAGAATCTCCACAGCAACACCCAGATTTGCTCTGAGCTACTGCACAATGATGCCTCCTATACCAAGCAACAGATACTGCCAATATACTGGCAGACATTTAGTGTCAACCCCCCCCCCCCCAGGAACAATCACAAACCCAGTAGATTGCCAGGCACCCAGCATTACTGCTGCACAGGTTAAAACAGCACTGTCAAAGGCCAGGAATACAGCTTCTATGGGACCTGACAATATCTCTGGCTGTGTTCTATATGAACTACAGAGTGAACTGGCACCTCACCTGTGTGCCCTGTTCAATCGCAGCCTCACCTAGGCTTTGTCCCTACCAAATGGTGCACTGCTACAGGAATCTCTCTCCACAAAAGGAGGAGCAACTACAGTCCCTGGCAACTAATGCCCCATTAGCCTGACGAGCCTGATGTGCAAAGCTGTGGAACGCATCATCATGGACCTAAAACAAGGATATAGGGAATCTCCAAACTCTGGATCCCACACAGTTTGGTTTTGTGAAAGGTAGATCATGCTTGCTCAACCTGGTCGATTTCTTGGAGTCAGTCACCAGAGCTGTGAATGAAGGCAAGGTGGTTCATACTGCCTACCTTGATCTGGTCAAGGCCTTTGATACCATTCCCCACTCAGGAATTGTAGAAAAACTCACTAAGCTAGGCATCAAATCCCTATATCACTAGGTGGGTTGCAAACTGGCTCACAGATAAAACCTACAGTGTGAAAAGTAGCCGACTCCAAGGCAGACTGCCGGCCGACCAGTCACGAGTGGAGTTCCACATGGTTCAGTCCTGGGTGCTTTTCCTGTTTGGTATCTACTTCTCTGAAGTCCAGGCCAACATGAAGGGACTTTGGCTGACAAAGTCCGCATACGATTTGTTGGGAACTATTATCAACTCCCCAAGTGATGTTGACATCCTACAGAAAGGCCTCAGTGACACCAACAACTGGTGTCAGAACCATGGCCTTAAAGCTCAAACGCCAAAAATGTGTCGTCCCCTTTGGGAAAAACCATTACCATGAGTTACTACATCGATGGTAGTAGCCCACTGAACACAAAAGGAGTTACAAGAAATCTGGGAACACATAACAGCAACCTCTCCTTTGACCACCACATTGCCACTGTGGTCAGAAACTTGTGGCACATCTCATTACTAAGGGTTTTGCATCCAGGAAGAGGTCATAGTCTCCCTCTACTCTTCCCTCATTAGGCCAGAGTACAATGCCCCATTTGGCATGTACCTCACTGAACACCTGCAACTGGAGAGACTACTAAAGTACCTCACTAAGAGGATCATAAGCCCTAAACATTCGTCCTATATTGACAGACTCAAACTCCAACTATTCTGTGTCTCATATCGCCTACTTAGAGGTGATCTCTGCTCGACTTAAAGCCATGTCTGACCCAGCTCTGTTAGAAATGCTACATCTAAAGAAATCCCAATTACTCCACACCACATGCTCGAGAGACCTCAACCTCATTACCACAATCAACAGAACATGCTGGAGGGACAGGTTCATATCCCAGAGACTTGTCCATGCTCTGGAATAGACTTCCCAGACATGTCAAGCAGAGCACCTCACTGTCCCTCTTCAAGAGGGATCTTGAGTATCAGAAACAGAAAATTCACCCCGGGGATCACTCCAGTGGCTCTACTTGACTGAGGCACTGGGGAACTAAGGTCAGGTGGCACGATGCCAAGGTAATCCTATGGGATAGGCTTGTAAAGGCAAGAGGGCCATTAGTTAGTACACACCTATGAAGCTATGAACATTTTACCATGATCTTTGAATCTGCTTCACAACATTCACATTTTCAGTTTAACTCAAATTTCTTTTGGTTGCAAACTGTAAAAGGAATCTGTGCACAATACCTTTTGTGAGCAATATTAGTGTGTCAAAACACAAAACCAAGACTTAACACAATAGTTCACATACGAGGATATTCTTTTTAAACTTGCATGACAACTGCAAGTACCTTTATAGGAATCTGCAAGTTTGCACAAACTTGCTTCACCAAAAAGATTGGTCATTATGTGAAAATTTCCCTCTTTAAATAATGCAACACTTCCACATCAATTCACAAACTAAAATGTCACTACAATGAACCGTCAATGCACAAGTCACAAATCCATCTGCACAACACAGAACTGGCTGTAGTTTGTCTCTTGTGCTACTGTGGGGTGGTAAGAGGGAAATTTTATTTCCAACAGTATAAGCAAAGGTCACATCAGGACTTCTGTACTGTTAAAACCTAATCCTGTAATCTAACTTTGCATTTATCCACTGGTAAACAGAGAAATGTGCAATGACAGTTTGAACCTATGAGGCACTACAGTCACCAAGATACAGTATTAAAAACATAACTCATACCCCATGTGACTAGTATATTCACACACCCAGCAGTTTCAATGAAGCTTTACAATATAGAAGAGCTCAGCAAAACCTATCTTTCAAATTAATACCTCATGTGAGCCATAAAGCTATCCTTTACTTAAAATTTTAACATTTAAAAGATCCTGACTAGCAGCTCTGGTCTGTATTGGCCTTCTGCAAGATATGAACAAGGCACAGTAACTAAAAGCTGCATAAGAGACTAAAAGGTTATGACAAATCTGAATACTGAGAAAATTCAGAAACTCATCAGTACTCTGCCCTCGTAACTGTACTCCTGTGAGCAGCAAATGGAATCATCTCCTGAATAATTTATTGGCCTCTTGGCAAGCAGCACACATTGGTACGGACATCCCCCATTGTTCATGGAATTCTGATCCTAGACATGTAGGCAGGGTGCCATTGTGTATACAGTATACTAGCTTGTTCAACACCTTGCTTCAGAGTTCACATTATAATTAATTCACAGATGCATCACTGATCTTTACACAGCACATTACAATGAAGGAAGCAGGTGAACAAACTTCTTACAGTTAAAAAAACGGCATTCATGAAATGAAGCTACAACTTGAACTCTTAAGCTTTCAAAAAACTAACACAGGAACTTTATATGCAAAACAAGCTTCACTACAATGGCATTAAAATGTACCACTTTGCAAGCTAGTGTTACTTGCAAAGCTAACCAGATGTGACAGTTTACATAAAGAGCAGACAGGGACTCTCATCATGTTGCAGTCTGACTACAGGAAATGAGTCACTAGTGTACTTGAGAAAGGTGCAGTCCTTCAATGAAGACTGAATCAGCTATGATCAGCATATCCATCCTTTTGAACACAAAGGATGCCGTTCCTCTTGGCAATGAAGACTTTGCATGGGAGGCAACAAGAGTAGTGGTGGAGCCAGTGTTAATCAAATGTGACAAGCATTTCCAGAAACCTTTGTCACACTTACTTTGCAAGTTACTGTGGCATCCAATTAGCTACTGTGTTTCAAATGCAATTTTTACGGCTTGCAGTGTTGCATCTTAAGTGCACTTAATTAAGCAATGCATTGCCTGCACTTAGTATACCGGTGTCAGAAAGGTTCTGTTTAAAACCCATATATGGGTAATGTGCTTACAATGTCTTTCAATATCCCTGTTCAAAATACTCTAGTTAAGCAATGCGCTTTATTAAACACCTATCACACATGCAACTCAGACAAAAGTGAATTTTTTTTTTATACAATGCTTTCCAAGCTACACCCTGTTCCTCAGTACTGCCTTTACCTTAATGCTCATCTAGTTCATTGTAAGCTTTATGCAGTACATTTCTAGATAACCTCAAGTTCTAAATCACAGAAACTTGAGACAGTACTTGCAGAACAGCAGTCAGCCCTCTAAGCTACCTCATGATTTCTGTAATACCCACTCTCTAACATCTCAATGTCTGCGCACTGAAAGGGGTAAAGACATGGAAAGGACTAGAGGGAAAGTTTAGGCTGAAAGGGGTCACAGACCAATCTTCCGATAACAGTTGAGTGGTAAATAAAATTCTATGTACAAATCCCCAGTAATTTTCCAACTTTCCAATGTAAAAAGTTTACATTACACAAACACAAAACTAAAGACAGGTTGGCAAAAAAAGGCTTTCCAGGATTTCCTACAAAGCTCCACAAGGGTCCATCATCCATACCACACCACCCTGCACACACACACAACAAATCCTGCTGCCCTAGTCAAAATATCAGAGACAGAAGTACAGTGAATACAATGTCCCACTGTGGAAAGAAAAAGGGCCTCACGGCATAAACTGTGTGCTCAAAGTCTCAGTAGGTCAGAAGTCGTCCTAGATTGCTGTCTGGTGGCAAGGTGGAAGTGTGTTGTGATCCTACCCCAGACCAAACAGACCACAAAAAGGAGTCAGCACAGATTTTAAGATACAAAAATCAGTACTAAAAACAGCAGAAGCACCAGAAGCCAGTTACTGCCTTCCTATAACAATTAAAAGCCCTCATGTTCTCACATGCACCGACAATGGATATTGCACAGCAAAACGGATTAAGTTTACAATGCTGCAAAGTGCTGGTTTGCCAGGAAGGGGTCTACTGTGTCTGATCAAGACTTGTGAATCATCCACTGATGGAGGTGCGGCTGGGGATAAGGAATGCATAGCCCAGGTTAATCTTACTGACATTTACAGTAGCATTAAGGGGCAAGTCAGCACAAATGTTAACTGCTTCTAGAGGACCAGATCTCTAATGCCAAAGGGCACACTTTGCAGGAATTAAGGTTTCTGCATATTAAGACTAACAGCTTAAGCAGTATGTGCCCAATTCAAAAAGGCTTTAGCATCCAGACAACTTCACAACTAGCAGGCAGGCACGAAAAGGCAGTGCTCATGGGAGTTGGAACTTCACTATATTGATAAATGCGTGGGCTGCAAATCCCTTAGACATGGTTTGATACCACAGTAGTCACATCCTCAGCAGATCCCAGCTTGATATTTCCAGAGACCTCCAAGAAGCCAGCTTAACCAATGACTCTCAGATGTTCATGGCTAAAAAATGAATCAACGGTAAATACTAAGTAAAGTACAGTTGTGTACACCTACCATAAATGTAGATGTTAGAGTGTCTTCACTGTTGCAGTCATAACTGTAGGGTGCTCCTGCCGGCAGGCAGCCCGAGGTCGGCCAGAATCCCAAAGTCTGGGTCCGGCGTCGGCTGTACAAGCTAGTACCCTGACGTCAGTACGCTTTGGTACATAGCCCTCAGCCGACGCCATCTTCTCCAGCCTTTCTTGCCCTAGATGTCAGAAGTCCCCAATAAAACAAAAATGAATCCAACAAGGAAACACAAATACACCACAAAAAAGGAAAAGGAAGAAAAAAGAGGGGATAGGAGGGAGGGAAACCCCGACTGCAACAGTGAAGACACTCGAACATCTACATTTATGGTAGGTGTACACAACTGTACTATGTTCTTCGTGTTTCACTGTTGCAGTCATAACTGTAGGGTGGAATCCCAAAGCAGTGTAAAAGGGGAGGAGGCTTTAGATAGAAGGGGAGGCAAGAATACCCTGCAAAACAGCAGAGGCAAAGCCTGCCCTGGTCTTAGAAAACACTGGGAGATTGTAGTGCTTGGAAAAAGTATGCACAGAACTCCAAGTGGCAGCTTCCAAGATATCCTTGGTAGGGACTCCTCTGAGGAAAGCTGTAGAAGTGGCAGCTGCTCTAGTAGAATGACTTCTAATGGTACCTGGAAACTGTTTCCCATGATGAGTGTAACAAAATCTGATTCCATAAGCAATCCATTTGGAAATAGTTGGTCTAGAAATAGGTTTTCCAAGAGAACTGGAGGCAAAAGAAACAATTGATTAGACTTTCTGAACTCTTTAGTCTTGTCCAGGTAAAATCGTAACTGTCTGTGCACATCTAATGAATGCAAAATCCTTTCCCCTTTATTTTGAGGATTTGGAAAGAAGGTAGGAAGGTGAATTGTCTGATTTAAAGCCACTTTCGAAATCACCTTAGGCATGAAAGTAGGATTGGTCCTCAAGGATACTCTGTCCTGATGGAAAATAAGGTATGGTTCCACAGCCATGAGAGCTTGCAACTCTGAGACCCTTCTGGCAGAGGTCAATGCTAATAAAAGTACAGTCTTCCAGGATAAGAACTTAATATCTGAAGATGCAGCAGGCTCAAAAGGAGGCAAAGTAAGTTTTTCTAAAACATAATTAAGATCCCAGGCAGGGACAGGAGGGGTCCTGGGAGGCCGCAAATTTTTAGCCCCTCTCAAGAATTGCTTCACCAAAGGATGGGAGAAAACAGGAGGATCAGAACTGAAATGCGCAGAAATAGCAGAAGCATGAATCTTAATGGAAGAAAAGGAAAGTCCTTTAGATAAAAGTTCTGAAAGGTAAAGCAAAATAGAAGAAAGATCAGGAACCAGAGGATCCGAGCCTTGGTCCTGCATCCAAATACAAAACCTCTTCCATTTAGAGGCATAGGATTTCCTAGTGCTAGGCCATCTAGCCTCCAAAAGAACATCCAAAACTTGTTTGGGAAGAGTAGAGGAAATCAAATTCCTTTGAAGAGCCAAGCTGCCAGGCAAAGGGTCTTGAGGTTGGGATGTAGTAACTGACCCTGATGCTGGGACAAAAGCGAAGGGTTCAGAGGGAGAATCCAAGGAGGCCCCAAGAACAGGTGCTTTAAAGTTGGATACCAAAACTGTCAAGGCCAATTTGGAGCAATCAAGATGAGGAACTTGGGCTTGTCCTGTTTTATCTTCAGTAATACCCGAGGTAGTAGAGGAAGAGGAGGGAAGGCATATGCTGAAAGGCTTCTCCAGCTGAAGGACAGGGCATCCACTCTCCAAGCTGTTTTGTGGAAGGACCTGGTGCAAAAGCGAGGCAGCTGATGATTGAGATGGGATGTAAACAGATCTATCTGGGGACATCCCCAAACTGCAGTAATCTTGTTGAATAAGTTGGTGTCTAGCATCCATTCGTGAGGATCTGAAATGTTTCTGCTCAGGCTGTCTGCCAAGAGATTGTTTCCCTGGAATGAATTGAGCCTGGAGATGTAGTTTCAAATTTAGAGCTGTGTCCCATAAAGCCATAGCTAGTCTGCAAAGGGGGTAAGAATGAGAACCCCCCTGCTTGTTGATGTACCACATGACCGTGGTGTTGTCTCAGCGAATTAGCAGAGGCCCTGGTTGCAAAAGGTTCTTGAAGGCTAGAAGGGCATTTTGAACTGCCAACATTTCCTTCAGATTGATGTGCCAGTGAAGATGGTCCTTTGTCCAGGTTCCCTGCTGGCAATTGTCTAGAAAGTGTGCTCCCCAAGCATAATCCGAGGCCCGTGGTTAGGATTTGAGTAGGTTGAGGAAGACGAAAAGGCTTTCCTTCGTTTAAAGTGCATACCCTGGACCACCAGAGGAACTCCCTCTGGAGGCAGGGGATCAGAGGAATCAGAATATCCAGATCGTGGTGATGCTGTGACCATACACTTTTCAGATACCATTGAAGCTTTCTCATGTGAAGCCTTGCATTTGGAATCAACAGAATGCAGGAAGCCATGTAGCCCAGAGCCTGCAGGAATTTCCTTGCAGTGAGCTGAGATAGAGTTGCTAAGGTGCTGAAAGTAGAAACCAGCGGAGTTTGTTTTTCTGGAGTGAGGAAGGCCCTTTGTAAGGTTGAAGCCTTGCGTTTGGAATCAACAGAATGCAGGAAGCCATGTAGCCCAGAGCCTGCAGGAATTTCCTTGCAGTGAGCTGAGATAGAGTTGCTAAGGTGCTGAAAGTAGAAACCAGCGGAGTTTGTTTTTCTGGAGTGAGGAAGGCCCTTTGTAAGGTTGTATTTAAGAGGGCTCCCAAGAATACCATTTGTCGAGAAGGGATCAAATGTGACTTTTTTGTGTTCACTGAGAATCCCAGTAGGAGGAGAAGACGATGAACAAAGTCCAGATGTTGAAGCAGAAGATCTTTGCTGTCTGCCTGAATAAGGCAGTCGTCCAAATAGGGACGAATCTGGATCCCCTGAAGTCTGCAGTAAGCCACTACTGGTGCCAGGCACTTGGTAAAGACTCTGGGCGCAGTAGATAAACCAAAGGGCAGTACAGAGAATTGAAAGTGCCTCGAACCTGCCTTGAACCTGAGGAATTTCCTGCGATCTTGCCTGATGGGAATATGTAAATAGGCTTCCTTTAAGTCCAATGTCACCATCCAGGCGTCCTGAGAGAGCATTGGAAGTAGTTGCTGTAGACTAAGCATCCTGAATTTTGGAATTTCCAAAAAGGTGTTTAACACAGAAAGGTCCAGAATAGGTCTCCATGAGTTTTGTTTTCTGGGAACTAGAAACAGTCTTGAATAAAAACCTTTTCCCATCTCCAAGAATGGAACAGGCTCTATGGCTCTCATGGCCAGAAGAGCATCCACTTGAATTAAGGCCTCTGACCATTGATGTTTTGGCAGATCTGGCCAACCGTGAGCCCCTGGCAAAGTGTGAAAATGGAATTTGTAACCTTTTAACATCACGTCCAATACCCATCTGTCCTGGGTAATACGAGTCCAATTTCTGTAAAAAAGAGACAGTTTTCCTCCGAGAGGGGCATCCAGGTGAAGGGGTCCTGTAGCCCAACCGAGAAAGTCATTGAGCTTGCTTTCTTTGAGATTGGGATCTGTCTTCTCCCCTTCTAGGTGAAGAAGCAGTCCATTGTCTAGATCTGCAAGAGGCCTGACCTTGACCACGACATCTGGAGCGCCTATATCTTCCCCTTTGAGGCCTGTCAGACGTGGGAAAGGACCAATTTTTAGAGGGCCAATTCCTGGAAAATCTAGGAGTCTGAACTTGCAAGAAATCTTTTACAGTCTGCATAGACTTTGCCTTTTCTTCCATCTTTTTAATAACTTCCTCAGCCTTGGATCCAAAAAGAACATCATGTTGAACAGGGGCATCTAATAACTTAGCCTTAACCTGTTCAGGTAAACTTTGTTCACGAAGCCAGGCATGTCTCCTGATAACAGTACCAGAGGCTGCAGCCCTGCAAGAAGCATCCAAAGCATCAAAACCACAATGTAAACTATGCTTGTTCACTTGTTCAGTAGCATGCAAAACATCCTGAAGTTCCTTATCCTCTGCACAAGCAGGAAGGGAAGCAAGCTTTTGCTTTAAAACAGACAATAGAAATTGCTGATACTTAAACATATGAAACTGGCAATTTAAAGCCCTTACAGACAGGGTAGCAGAAGTATACACCTTTTTTCCCCACCTGTCTAAAGCACGAGAATCCTTCTCAGAGGGGAATAGGATTTTTAGAAGTAGCAACCTTAGCAGCCTTAGAGCCCTGAGAAATAGTTTCAGGATCCACAGAAGGGTTTTTAAATAAAAATAAATGAGTCAGGAACCCTATAAAATCTATCAGGCTTAGAAGGAGCAGGAGGCATGGAATCAGGATTCAGATTAGCCTCAGAAAGGGCATCGTCTACAATGTCCAAAACAGGAGGGATAGCTAAAGGCCTATGCTGGGGAAGAAGAAGAAATTCCCTAAGCCTCTTCTTGGAAGCAGAATACTCCTGTCCTTCCCAATGAAAATGTTCCCTCATCTCATGCAAGGTTTCCCCAAAAGAGAAATCCTCAGGCGGAGAGGCCGAGGGTAAAGAGTCCTCAGCATCCGAATCCTCATAAGGGGGAAAGGAATCTCATAAGGGGGAAAGGAATAGTCCTGATCTGAGGAAGAAACAGAAGATACAGAAGCCTGGTCAGAGGAATCCAGAGTAACATCATGTCGAGGCCTTTTCTCAGGAGGGGGGTGAGAACCCCTAATCATTGTAAGCAAATCTTCAGCCATCTTTAATTGCTTTTGTGTCTTGGGAGTGGATTCAGAAGCAGCTTGAACAGGAGCTTTAGACTTAACAGGAGTCTTTGTCTTTGAAATGGTGATGTGAGTAGGCCTGAAAACCCCCTCAGAAGCCGGTACCTGCACAGCGGTTCCGGACCCATCTGAAGGAGCGACGTCCGAAGGTCCTGCAGCAGTTAAAATAGTGGGCCTTGATGGCTCCCCATGGGAGTCCGTATCGGCCATCGGTTCAGAAGTGGCGGACGACGGGGGCTGCAAAAGCGCCTCACTGACGACAGCCGAACCGGACGCTGGCTCCAGCTGCAACGAGTCCTGTTTGGACCTCGGAGGCCTGTCTGTCTTTGCGCTTCTTTTGAACTCCGGTAGTGTCCGACGACATTCTATAATTGAAGCGTCTGCCAAAATAATTTAAAGCCCAATCGTACCTGCGCTTGATAGTACGAGAGTTGAACCTGGCACAGAACAGACAAGAAACGTTGTGGTCAGGGCATAAGCAAGGTAGACAGTAAGAGTGGAAATCTTTATGAGGTATTCATTTCCCACACGCTATACAATTAACTTTTTCTGACATCGGAGGAACAAGAAAAAGATTCCCCAATGGGGTACTTAGCTTTGAGAAGAGAAGTAAGAACTTCGGACCGACAACAACAAAATACGCTGTTCGTAAATCGCCAACCAACGACTTGCGAGCTGCTTTCCACCGCACGGCAAGAAAGACTGGAGAAGATGGCGTCGGCTGAGGGCTATGTACCAAAGCGTACTGACGTCAGGGTACTAGCTTGTACAGCCGACGCCGGACCCAGACTTTGGGATTCTGGCCGACCTCGGGCTGCCTGCCGGCAGGAGCACCCTACAGTTATGACTGCAACAGTGAAACACGAAGAACATCTTGTATGTTTTAAGCCCTTGCACAAGTTAAATCTGGTAACAGAAGCACTATCTACCCAAGCTGGTAGATTACAAGTGTTAGTGGACTTTAACATGATTAGATATTACAGCAGTTCTGTTAAACAGACAAAGAGTTACTGCATTACTCACCTGAGGGGGCTGCTGACTCTTTGATGCCAGCACCAGGATATTTCTTTCCGACTGAAGAGCTGCACCAACCATGGATGCCTATTAAAAAAATAAAAATGATCATTCCACTTTACTATTCTTTTGTTCCGACAATGCCCCATTCGTATACAACTGAATTACCATCTGAGCTCATGTCACAGCTGTGAACACCTCCACAAATAAAACTTGTATACTTGCCATAATAGGTTTGGTACCAAGCAAGTTCATCCTCCATAACAGCAGGACTGCCTGCAGAGAACCTTTACACACTGGGTTGAAAATTGTCCCTTTTGATCAAACATGGGTGCCCCCTCACTCCAGGTGTTCTGCAGTAGCATTTAGATAGCACAAAAACAGGGGACAGAAGAAACAAATCTGGAGTAGCTGCAATAAAAATGAACACTGGAGATGGACCTTCAATTTACAGATACCCAAACTACACAACCTTCACAATCAGGACCACATTTTATTTCCTCTCTTTTTAACAGCAGGAGTCCGAAGTAATCTTACTGGACAGAAATTTCCATGGGTACATCCCTGGAATTACAGCATCCCAAAATGAAAACCTGAACTTGGGAATATCCAGCTTTAGGTACCTTGCAAAAGGTAAAGGGTAAATCAAGTAACTGCTGCAAAGATCTAAAGAAAGATGCATTACATAAAAAGGTGGCAGTACTACTATTGGAATAGGTCACTGGTAATATTTACTGTGAAAAACCTTGTACAAGTAGAATCATCCTGCTGGTCTGAAGCTGAATAAATAGCATTTAAACCTGCTTGCCTCTAACAACGGTATTTCCTCCATCAGTTATCAGCAACTGTTCTAAATTAACCTCAGATGCCTTATTCATGTTAATACAGGTCACCTTCCAAAACATGCCATGGTGTAACTATTTACTTTTCCACTGGATCCTAAAAATAGTACTTAATTTCATCTGTATAATTTGGAAACAATTAAATCATTAATTTCATACTGATTTTCCGTAATTCTACAAGTCCTCCCCACACATTCAGGCTGATGTTTGCACCTCTACGTACTGCTCTCAGGTGCGCAGTTTACAAGGCCATCTCTGTTTACCTAACTTGCATATTTCTCCTTTTCATAATCTGCAACTTTGCTTTCTTCTTAAAAATTTATTACATGTCGCTGTTTATTTTCTTGCTAAACAGACATTACCTGCTATTTAATCATATAACTTGAATGTTTATAATGGTGTTACTACTGTCAACTTGGAGTAATATACAGTTGCTTGCATGATCAGTTTACCTGCAACTGTAATTTTTTGTCCATACATGAAAAGGGTCTTCGGGCCAGTTTGTTTACCTTGGCAAACAACCTATCCCACTTACCTGCTGTAGGTAACACATAACTAACCTCACTAACTGAGCTCACTTAAACATTAAACCACATCCTACTGTTGCTTCACTCACTACTCTACCATGTTCCAACCAGTGACTTCTACTGCACTCTGTAGGACACTATTTTATGCTCAATGTTGTCTGTTCTATTAGTTTGCTCATAATGAACCATTCCTACCTAAAGTAGCATACTTTTTAAGAAACGCAATTTTGGTACACAATGAACATTACCCTTATTTTATTATGCTTTGCATTCACAGAAAAAATGTTTAAAGTTTTGTACTTTAGAAGAGAGAATATTTCAGGAAGCTTGCCAGTGTTAAAATGTTTGCATGTGATGTTCAATTTTTAGGCTAAGATTAACTGCACCAGGCCAAAATGGTTACACAAGGAACCAATTTTTTTTTGGTTTTATAATACTCTTCAGTTTGCCACATACATTGGATATAAAAAGTGTACACCCCCTGTTAAAATGCCAGTTTTGTGATATATTTAAACAAAAATCTGTTGGGGGAAAAAATAAAAAATGGTACAATAAGCTGGTTGCACAAGTGTGCATACCTTAAATTTTAAGGAAGCACCTTTTGATTTAATTACAGCATTCAGTCTTCTCGGGTAGGAGTCTATCAGCATGACATCTTGACTTGGCAATATTTGCTCACTCTTCCTTGCAAAAGCACTCCAAATCTGTCAGATTGTGAGGGCATCTCTTGTGCACAGCCCTCTTCAGGTCACCCCACAGATTTTCCATCAGACATGGGTCTGGGCACTGGCTGGGCCATTCCAAAAACTTTATTTTCTTCTGGTGAAACCATTCTTTTGTTGATTTGGATGTATGCTTGGGGTCATTGTCGTGTTGAAAGGTGAAATTCCTCTTCCATCTTTCTAGCAGATTACTGAAGGTTTTGGGCCAAGTGACTGGTATTTGGAACTGTTCATAATTCCATCCACCTTGACTAAAGCCCCAGTTCCAGCTGAAGGAAAGCAACCCCAAAGCATGACACTGCCACCACCATGCCTCACTGTGGGGATGGTGATCTTTTGGTGATGTGAAGTGTTGTTTGTGCCACATGTACCCTTTGGAAATGTGGCCAGGAAGTTCAACCTAGGTCTCTGACCATAACACATTTTCTCACATGCTTTTGGGAGACTTGACGTATTTTGCAAATTTTAGCCAGGCCTGGACGTTTTTCTGTGTAAGAAAAGGCTTCCATCTTGCAACCCTACCCCATAGTTCAGACATATGGAGACTATGGGAGATTGCTGTCACATGTAGTACACAACCAGTACTTGCCAGAAATTCTTGCAGCTCCTTCAGTGTTGCTGCAGGTCTCTTGGCAGCTTCCCTGACCAGTTTTCGTCTCATCTTTTCATCAATTGTGGAGAGATATCCGGTTCTTTACGTCACTGTTGTCCCATATTTTCTCTACTTTTTGACGACTGCCTTCACTGGGTTCCATGGCATACCCAATGCCGAGAATTCTCCTGACACTTCTTAACAATGTGATCCCTTTGATGCTTTGTAAGCTCTCTGCAAACCATGGCTTTTGCTGTAGCAGGCAACTGAGTAAATGTCAGGAAAATCGTACCAGGACAGCTGAATTTTATTTGGGGTTCATCTGTCTCTAACTGATGGCAGGTGTGTACCCAAGAAGATAAAATGCTGTAATGAAATCAAAAGGTGCTTCAACAAAGTATTAGTTTAAGGGTGTGCACACTTATGCAACCAGCTTATTGTACGTTTTTTTATTTCCCCCCCCCCCCAACAGTTTTTCAATTGAATTGTACGGGTTATAGGCCACATTAAAGGTGGGGAAAAGTTTTGAAATGATTTATTGTGGTCTCAAACATCACAAAAAAAAATCTGGCATTAACAGGGGTGTGTACACTTTTTATATCCACTGTACACTGAACATAATGCCAGAAGTAAAACCATATACTGAAGAGTCATTCTATCTTGCAGGATTTCTGGCAAAGGAAACAGTCGGCACAGAGTACTGACATTGTTTTATTAAAGATCAGAGTTGTCTGTACAAATACTCTTTTCCTCTGAACAAATATTCTTTTCCCTCGGACTATGTTACTAAGTAAGAGTAAGATTAAAAACAAGGTTCTTTTACTAAAAGAGCATGGAGGCCGAATCCTCTTGAAAGAGCTCAGTTACCAAAGAAAACTTCCAGGACAGACACTTTGAACTATCTTCATTTGCAGACTTGCCCAAAAAGAGAAGGGTCTTCAAAAAAAGTCACATGGTGGAACAGGAACTTAAATGGTGCCCCGAGAACAGTTCCTTCAAAGAGACCTTTCACATCTTCAGAGATGCAAAGGATGAAGTTTAGCTCTGATAGAAAGCTAGAAAAGAATGACAGATTCTGATTTCAGTTATGCCTCTTACCAAAGATCTAATAGGTCATCCAAACTAGAGGATAGCAGACTTGGTCAAATTTGAGAAAACCAGACATGCAAGTGAATCCATTTGTCTTAAGTTTTCTTAGGACACTTTTGGGAAGGAAAAATCTCCACCGTTTTGCTGGAAAGGTTTAGATTAGCATTTACAGGAACTGGGAAGCCAAGCCACAAGTATGACCAAGTGAATGCAAGAACGAGGTTTGCCAGAAAGGTAGGACAGAAGAGTTCTGCTAGAGATGAAGATGCAAGGAGGAGATAAAGAATAAGCAGGAATCTGAATCAAATCAAGTAAAAAAGGGGCTATGGGAAGGACTACCTTCCTGGAGTCTTTGCTTGGTATGGGAAAGCAAAGTCCAGGAGGCCATTTGTGTGCTAGAACATTTATACCGATCTCCCAGAGAAGGAATTCATGACCTCTCTTGCACTCACCATTAAAGAATGGTTGCAATATAGTTTACTTCATCCAAGCAAATGAACAGGACCATTCAAAAGCATTAGGTGATCACTAAATCTGGATGAAGTTAATGATTAAAAATGGCAGGACTGAATGGTTAATTGTACAACTCCCATAACTCTTCAGCATAGGGGCTAGAGATCAGGTTCCTTCTTTGTTGCTTACCCAACAATTGCCATTCTGTTTTAATGTATGGCAATCACCTCATGCTCACAGAGAGTTGAGAGTCCTGAAAAAACAAAGTGATAACTGCTCAAATATGGCCACTGACAGAGGACTTGAGACAACACCCTGGCAGTTTGCATAATTGATCAAGGCTATGAGCAGTTAACCTACTTTCTTAGTAAAGAGCTTCATTTCCTCAGTGTTCATCTACCTGCTGTGGGAATTTGAGCAAGTCACTCAACTAGAAAGTGCTTTGGGGCAATTTAGAATGGTGCGAAGCTCACTAAATGCCTTCTTTCCCACATGCCTAGTACTTACTTATGACCCATACCATGGATCATCTGCCTCATTTTACTGCCCAAGATGCATTACCTTCATTAGATGATCTGAGGATGCATCTTGCAAATCCTGGAGACAGAGTTGACAGAAAGTACAGTAACATCTCCTTCATGTTGATGACTGATGAGATAGTTGATGGAAGTAAAGTGACAGACGGCCATCTGGGCTGCTGTATTCTGTCTCACACCCAGAAAGCACATGTCCTGAGAGGGTACTAGCCTGGACTTTATTTCGTTCACAGAATACCCTAGGCATCTTAGCACTGCTATAACATAGTCCAGATGCTGTAGAAGGTCTTCCTTTTCTTGAGCCAGAATCAAGGATAGATTTGAATTCCTTGAAGCCTGAAGTAAGCTATCACTGGAGCCAGAACCTTTGTGAATACTCTGGGCACAGTAGATAAGCCAAAGGGCAATGCAGAGAACTGATAATGAGAATTTAGCCTTATAGGCACATGAAGGTAAGCTTCCTTGAGATCTAAAGTTACCATCCAGTGATCAAAGCTGTTGTAACGTCAACATCTTGAACTTGGGAATGTCCGAGATAAATCCAAAATTGGTCTCCACGTGTTTGGTACAAGGAACAGGCGAGAATAAAATCCTAGGCCCCTTTCTGATACAGGACTGGCTGAATGGCCCCTATCTGAAGTAACTGAGAAACTTGCTTGTGAGCCTCTTTTCTTTGTGGAGGAGGGCATGCCTTTGAAAGGGGCATTGTATGGAAATAAAATCTGTAACCGTGGTGAATGATATCCAGCACCCATTTGTCTTGAGTAATTAAATCCCAATTTTCTTTGAAAAGAGACAGTCTTCCTCCCAAAGCCTGCCCTCACCAGAAGTCTGAGCAGGTGAAGGAATCATAAGCAGGATATGTCCACCCCTTAGCAGGCCAATTTCTACTAAACTTTGGTGGCTGCACCAAAATCTTTAACAGTTTGCATAGACTTAGCTTTGTCCTCCATTTTCTTTAAAAGGTCCAAACAACACATCAGACTGTAAAGGAGCATCCAAAATCCTTGTCTTAACATGCTCAGCTAAATTCTGATCCTTCAACCAGGCATGAACTGGTAGCAGCCACCCTCGAGGAGGCCTGTACAGCATCAAAACCACATTGCAAAGAATGCACCAAATCCAGCAATTCTTTACACTCAATACCTTCCGCCAAACCATCCACCTTAGATTTCAATTGTGAAAGGAGATAATTCTGATATTTTAGCATGTGAAACTGACAATTCAATGCTCTCATGGCTAGAGTAGAAAAGCCCTTGCCTCTATCAGTGGGAACAGGATTTTTAACCACAGAAGCCTTAACACCTTTAGGCCCTTGAGAAATTGTTTCTGGGTCCGCCCTAGGACTCTTAAACAAATACTTATGAGCCCTATAATACCTATCAGGCTTAACAGGAGCAGGAGGCAAAGAGTCAGGGTTCAGGGAAGCCTCTGCAAAACATCTTCCACCACATTCAACACAGGAGGAATAGCTAAAGGCCTATGCTGGGGTAAAACAAGAATTCTGCCATTTTAAGCATATGTTTCTTATGCTAGGAGAAGGAGGCTCTAACTACCTTGGGAAGAGAGGGAAGAACAGTCACCTCCCTCAGCCTGGCCTACCTCCTGAGAGGGCACATCCTGTAATAGTATAGTTTCAGCCTGGGACTCCATGGAAACTCCTGGCAAAACCTCGGCTCCACTGAGGGACTGCGGTTCATCAACCCTAGGCTTCACTGTTTTATCCTTGCGCTTCTTGAGCATCCGGCGGCATTTTATAATTGCTTCCCAAACACTAACCTGGCACAGTCTAACCTCCTCTTAATAGTGCGTTTGTTAAACCTAGCACAAGTCAGGCCCTAAACAAGGTATACACAAGGTATGATAATCCCTATGAGGTATCGGTTTCCCACAAGAAATACAGTTATTCACTTTTTCTGACATCCGTAAAATACTGAGGCAAGAAAAACCAAAATGTTGCCAACTCTGTTTGAAATATTTCAGAACGCCAACCTGCACTAAACTGCTTCTGCATCGGACCATGCGGCAAAAAGACTGAGGATATGGCGTCGGTCATGCGCTATACCCAATAGTCAGGACTGCAGCAATGGAAGACGAAGAACATGGGGTCCATGCTTGCTGACCACTGCACCCAAAGCAATTCTTGAGTAGAATTTTGCACAAGGCAACAGCACACTAGACACTGCCACAGGGCCTAGGGTATTGAGGTAAACCTAGTAAATCTGCTAAATCTTTGTTGGATGCAACATTCTTTGACAGTACAAGTTAGATTATCATGTCCTGGGGAAGGCACAGAGGATGCCTATTTAACTTGCTCTACGTAGATCAGGATCAAAGACAAATGCCTAATGAGATTTTGCAACATTCACCGCAATATGCAGGGAATGGGGGCGCGCGCGTACACACACACACACACACACACACACACACACACACACACACACACACACACACACAATCTCCTACTGACGAAGCCAATCATTTAGGTATGTGAAGATGCACGGTTCCAGCAGCTTCTGATAGGATGCTATTATATGAGCATGTGGTTTTGTAACACAATGGGGATATATAGCTATAATCAGTTAGAATCTAGAACCAATGTATCCCAACTGGAAAATTAAGTACCACCTGGACTCCTTACCAGTGTTTTTAAGTGGTGGGATAAGTGTTTTGAAAGGTAAACTGTGTCTAATCTCCTCTAGAAAAGCACAGAATAACTGCGCCACAAATAAATCACAACGTCCATTATAGACTGAATGTACTTGGGTTTACACCTGACACTGGCCTGAGTGGTATTGGAATCTAAATAGAACATAGAATATCCTAACCATTCCTGGTTTGGGAAAACCTTGATCACTCGTTACGAGGTTCTTACATGGCAGGACACAAGATTCATAACTTGGGCTGTGCAATGGGGAAGCTGCACCAGATGCAAACTGTTAGGGGGTGAGACTGGTAGGGGCCAGTTGTGCAGGCCTACACTACTGGCACAGATTTATGAAGCAATGAGGAGACTGGCTTCTTAAACAGGTTAGTACTAGGCCATCGGCCCTAGGGCCTATACAAGCCTAGCCATAACAATTCCCTGGCTATTTCTTACCACAATATTTACTTCCCTGGACTCCATCTAGCAGGGCGACTGATGTGATCCCGGGGGGGGGGGGTAAATTTCCTCTCTCCCATCCTATCGTCAAGGTTCCTTTTGAAGAGGGCCAAGGAGGCGCTCTGCTTGACATGTATGGGCAGTCTATTCCAGAGCATGGGGAGTCTCTGGGTCAGGAACCTAACCCTCCAGCAGGTTTTGTTCATTGTGATAAGGTTTAGGTCCCTGCAGTGTGTGGCTCTGAGGGATTGGGATTTCTTTAAGGGTAGCATGTCCAACAGCTCTGGGTTTGACATGGCCTTGTATGTTAAGCAGAGATTGCCTCAGAGTAGAAGATATGTGAGAGTATAGTTGGAGGTTTTTTTTAGTCTGTCAGCATAGGACATCAGCTTTAGGCCTGTAACTTGGAGGTTTCCGTGGCCTTTCCAGTTGTTGCAGATGTCTTGAGGTACATACCAAACAGGGCGTTGTACTCCTGTGTGTCTAATGAGGGACGAGTACAGTGGGTCAATGACTTTCTGGATGAAAAGTCCTTAGTGACGAGGTGTGCCACATAGGATTTCCTGACTGTTGTGGCGATGTGGTTACTGAAGGTGAGACCACTGTCCACCTGTGTTCCTAAGTCTCTTATCACACTTTGTGTTTAGTGTACTGCCACCTATGTGGTAATTCAGGGGTACATGTTTTTTCCCCAAAGGGGATAACTATACACTGCTTGGCATCAAGCTTGAGCCCACAGCTCTGGCACCAAGCATCTGTTTCTGTAAGGCCCTTTTGTAGAATATCCACATCATTTGGGGGGTCGATAATGGCTCCCAGTTTGCAGTCATCTGCGAACTTTGTTAGCCAGAGTCACTTAGTGTTGGCCTGTACTTTAGAGAAGTAAGATGCCAAACAAGTGCAGCCCCAGGACTGAACCCAGAGGTACTCCACTTGTCTGGAGCTGGATTTCTGGATTTGGAGCCTGCTACTTTTACAGTGCGGGTTCCGTTAGCAAGCCAGTTGGCAGCCCATTGAGTGATGTAGGGATTTATGCCCAGTTTAGTATGTTTATCCATGATTCCAGAGTGGGGGATGGTGTCGAAGGCCTTGGCGAGGTCCAGATAGGCTGTGTGGACCGCCTTATCCTCGTCCACAGCTCTGGAGACCGATAAGTCGTCAATCAGGTTCAGGAGACACGAACGGCTCTTCACGAACCCAACCTGGGTGGGGTCCAGTGTTGGAAGATTGCCAATGTCTTTGTTTATAAGTTCCATGACAATGTGTTCCATAGCCTTGCAGATCAGACTAGTCAGACTGATGAGACACGTCCCAGGATCCAAGGTGGATCCCCACTTGTGGCGTGGAACAACTATAGCTGTGCACCACTCAGTGGGCACAAAGCCTGAGGAGAGGCTATGATTAAACATGACACTTAGGTGAGGTGACAGTTCATTTTTCTAGTTCATGTAGTACATAGCCCTGGATGTCGCCTAGTCCCATAGATGCTGCATTCTTAGCTTTGGAGAGTGCGTTTTTACCTGTGTGGCTGTGATTACTGGAATTTGGCAATCTTTTGGTATGGAGATGGGCCCTTTAGGGCGTGAAGTTGGCACTGAATCGATCTGCCAGGATATTGGCAATGTCCTTGGGATCAGTATATTTAATGCCATTCTGTTGTAGTGCACAGCAGATCTGAGCATTGCCATTTAAATGCTTGACTTAACTATAGAATGCCTTGTGGTTGTCTGGAATCTTTGGCAATTTTATTTTCGTAACTAGCTTTGTAGGATTTTGAGGGATCTCAGCTTCTGAGGCTGGCAAGGGTGTTTTTTTTGCATCCTGGGATTTTCCTCTTTCCTGCAACAGTTTCTTCCTTCTGCTGTATAGTTTATGACAGGGGACTCCCAGATTCGCTTTTTTTGGAGGAGCGCGTCTTTGTTCTGTTTGGGATGGCACGAGTCATGCACGAGTGGATGTGCTCCTACAGTGCAGGATTCAGTCGAACTTTCAGTTCCTGTCTGCATGGGTGTCGAAGTTTGTCACTTCCGACTTGAGTAGCATGAATTTTTAGAGGTTTCCTTACTGGGGGGTGGATATCAAAGGTGATTAGCTTATGGTCAGACCTAACCAAGGAGGAGGGGATCACTGGTGGGGCATAGATTTCCCATGTTGGTAATGACCAGGTCCAGGATATTGGAGCCCCTAGTGGGACTATGGATTAGTTGATCCAGGGTGCTGGAATATATGAATTCCAAGAACCGTTGGGCAAAGGTGTTGGTACACGAGTAGTTTTCCCAGTTAATGGCAGGGTAGTTGAAATCATCCACTATTAGGGTGTTTGGTTGTATCTTAATATTTTCCAGGTGTAGGTGTGGCGAGAATTTTTGGACATGGTGGGGGATCTGTAGCAAGCTATAATTTTGCACCAGGAGCATTTCGGATGTACTGTGTTGGGCAACTAGCCTGGAAGTGTGAATATCCTTTGTGAATATGGGCACTCCTCCACCTTTAGTGTTTCAGTCCTGGTTTGGTGGCCGAAAGTGTGTTAAGAGTTACAGCCTGGTATTGCAGGGGTGCTCTCTGGAGCCTTGAACCAGGTCTCAGTTACTGCAGACGTCTATGTTCTCCATTTTTAGGAGTGCCTCGTGAGAGTGCATTTTGAGGTTTAGACTTCTAGCATAGAGTAGCATTACCTTCAGATTTTGCATACTTGTACCCGTTATGGTGGTGGTTTTGTCCTTTGAGCAAATACTGTCCAGGCTGCGAGTGATGACCATTTATAAAGTGGCGACCCACATGAGCGAGACCCAAACTATGGAAACTGAATGACCAAAACAAGGACTTGCATACACTAAGTCTGAAGTGGCCATTGCTCAGAAATGTATTATATTAAGTGTTCGCAAATGTGGTGGGCTTGCCTCCTCCCACAAAAATGTTTGACTAATGCGATTCACACTTCTGCATTTTATTTATTTTTTTTAGGTGTTGGCACTGCTAACATTTCAACAAGAAACTCAAGGAGCTGTGTTAGTAAGTCTAGCAAGCTGCTTCCTACAAATGTAACAAGCAGCTTGATACAGTAGGAAGGAATCTATTTTTGCTCTGAGTTGATGGGGTTGCCAGTTTGGGGAACCACACAGGGCATCAAATGACCTCTTAATGGCTCTGGAGGGCACTTGGCAAGAGAAAGAAGGGAATGATGCACTGGCTAAAATCAACCCCCTCCCCCATTTTCTACATGACATTGTGGCATTGCATCAACAGTTGCAAGACTCCTCTCATACAATCCATCCTTCTTTGCTGGATGCCCTAGTTTTCTCTTACTACATTAGCTAAGAGGTTGGATAAGACCATCACCAGCACAAACAGCAGTGAGCTCAGAGAAGAATCCTGATGCATTCCCCATCCCCACTGAGAACCCCTCTAGGATCCAAACACTATTCATACTTGTGTCATTGAGTCTTTGGAAGAATTAGTGCAGGCTATGTATGATGTTTCATGGACTTTCAAACGATTACAGTAATGCCCAAATCAGCCTTCTTAGGAACTTCGACACATGCCTTAAAGTCTAGGACTCTTCTCTTTAGCTTCTCAGCTGTCTCAACAAACATTGGGTTGGTTGTGCTGCATCATGATACCAGAATGTTACAAGTTACATGAATCCAGAGTGTTAATTTCTTATCTTACTTTCTACTACAAGTATCAGTTCATCAAAAATCGCCCTTCTCCAGAACTTTTCATGCAGTATAACAGGGTTTGATACCTCAAAACTGCTTGCAGTTGAGAATGCCCCATTTCTTCTTGTATAATGGTGGTAGTATTCTCCATTAATCTGGGACACCTCTCTATACTGCTATGAGTACCCTCTGGAGACTTTCCTCCTCTAACTCAACATCTTGACCTCTGATGATCTCATGTGCCTTCTGTTTACCGACTTAGTTTCCTTGGTGCTCTGACTTCTATGGTGTGCTATTTCACTGCAGGCTGTGTCTGGGGCAGTACAGGTTCTGCAAGGTTTTCTTCATGAGGAAGTTGCTGGAAGTACTCCTTCCATCTGTCTGATATCCTGTGAAGTGGTGGGCTGGTTGATGCTGGCATTCCTTATAAAGGGAATCGGACTATCTTTATCCTGCAACCTGATACGGATGTGTCCCATATGCAAGTCACTTTCCAGAAGTTAGTACAATACCTTTAATGCCTTGTTCTTTGCTATTGCACTGCTTTCTTAACCTGTTGGACAGCCAGTATCCCTTCTCAGCCTGGACAATCTTTTCGATCTCCCACTTTTTCCTGCACTTCACATTCTACCATCAGCTTTCTTTATGCACCACATTTCCATACCTGTCTCAGCCATACATCTGCTCTGCAGCCCACAAATGTGCCATTTTGAGGCACTGCCATTCAACTCCATCTATTTCCTCCTCTTCCCGAGGTGCTAGATCCCCAATTTCCTTGAACTGCTGCGTTCTCTCCAGTCAATTTCAGGCCTTCAGCCTAGTCTGTGACCCTGGAGCCTTCTTGACCACTGTTTACAGTGGATTGTGGCAACCAGTGGTTCATGCTATGGATGGACGTTTACTGGGGATGACTGCTATCACAGATTTCCCCCCAGTGCCCTTTCCGTACTAAAAGGAAGTCTACCAGAGTTGCAAGTTGAACACGATCTTGCGACAACCACCCACCTTTACCACATTGGCCACCGTCAAGCCATGTTCCAAACAGAAGTTTGCCATGGCCTCTCCTTTATTCTTTTTTGCCCCATCCATGTGGAACAAAGTCCTCATATCATGTTTTGTGTGCGCAAATATGTTTATTCAGGTCCTCCATTATCAAACACTTGCGTCGTTCTGCTTTATCTAGTGGGTCCTGCAACTGCTGCCTAAATGCAATCTTTCCCTCACTATCAAAACCCCACTGTGGGGCAACGACTGACATTATGAACAGTGTCCTACCCTTACACTGTAGTCTGACATACGTGTCACTAATCGTGAAGACATACCTCAAAGTCTTCTGTCTCACCCCACACCACTTAGTCTGTCCTTCCCGAAAAGACTATTCTGGATTCCAAGCCAAGTGGCTTTGCTGTACTGCCTCTTCCATCTTGTGTCCTGGATACAGAGAATGTTCAGCTTCTTCCTTGCGTCATCCGCTTTTGTCGTCAGCGAACCTATGACTGCTGGTCATATGTTTGATGTTGGCACAAACTAGAATAATTATGACTTTCTAGTCCCAGTTCTTTTTACCCCTTACATTTTTCTTCATTTTGCTCATACTAATCTTTGTTTTACCCAAATATGTATAAAATTCCTCCCAATCCCTTGTAAATATCTTTGCCTGAAAAGTAATGCCTTATTTTTTTCTTGATTTTATGTATTTTTTCCATATCACAATACTAACTTGTGTTATTCTCTAATACATTTCTATACATTTTCCCCAATACTTCACTTTCTCTTCCTTTCTTACCATTTGAGAAAAAAAAAAACAAAAAAAACACACTTTATACTTCTATAAAAATTGGTACGAATGGACTGAATTTAAGAAGTCCTTTAGGTTATACAATCCTTGCATAACTGCAATCTTCCCACTCTCCAATTTCATCCCATAATTTCTCATTTATTCTTTGTATTCCCTTTCCTAGTTTAAATATACATCCTTCCATCACATCCATCCATACTGACAAATGGACTGAAAAACTTGTCAGAACTGCATCACCACCTGCTACCCACAAGTCTTCCAATTATACAAAATCAATTTCAGATCCAAGTGCCCTTCAAGTTCACCAACTTTCATTCCACACAACTATTTTATCACTTTCTCTATTTTATCTTTCCCTTTTACATTTTTCCCTTAAATCGCAATTAAAATCCCCCGTATTAGAATTTATGATAACCACCACAGTGAAATATTTAAACACTTTCCTCGCTAGTTATATGCATAAGCCATAATCAGACATTTTCCACTTAATATTCACAACTCCATCTTTACCAGCGTTATAGTATTTTCACTTACTTATATACTGCCATTTTTTTTTTTTTTTTTTTTTTTTTTTTTTAACATAACACTGCCACTCCAGGACAATGTTCAATTCCATTTTTCTGTTTGCAGTCCTACATCTGCTAACAGAACATCCACATCACATTTAGCACAACATTCCAGTATCCCCATCCTTCTCAGTGTTAATATTCCGCTCGTACACAAGGATGAATGAAAACTTTTTATTGCCACACAGAGTGAATACACTGGTTAAGCGCTTTTCAACTGAAAACTCCAGTCTTCAGAACACAAAACTGAAAATTCCCCATTTTATAGTCATCTGATCACTTAATTTAAAAAACCCGCCAAAAACATGTTTTCAGTTGAAAGCGCTTAACCAGTGTATTCACTCTCTGTGTGGCAATAAAAAGTTTTCGTTCATCCTTGTGTACGAGCGGTATATATCCAAGGGTCTGCACATCCAATTCTTGGTTCTACAGTCTGTGTTCACTTCATATTGGATTGGTTATTTATATCTGGATGGCAGGTTCGACAGATACATCACCAGCTTCATTGTCGAAGGATGATTTTTTGAACCTACGAGCTGATGTTACAGCTCTTCAGCAAGAGGTACACAGACTTTTAAATTTAGTCACTAGCTTAGTGACTATCAATGGAGACAACGTAGAGTCACGTAAACCAGTATCAGTTTCTGATGCAGACAATGTAGAGTCACGTAAGCTAGGATTAGCTTCTGATGCAGATAAGCGCAATGGCGCGTGTGTTCACGCGCCTACCTCACCCGATAGACAATGTACCGGATACACTACATACACCAGACTGTGGTTTCCCACAGTGTTACGGGACACTGACGTTGTCCATAATACGAACTACATGACTGACCTTCCGAATGCACGACAAGAGGCTAACGTGGATTGTTATGGGTCACCTAGCAATGGGGAAGAGCATTTTCTGACAAATGAACGCCTGTGCATTTCGCCTGCACATGATTTTACTTTTGAAAGGAATTACCACCCATTAAAAAATACGGCAACAATAAACAGAAGGCTAGTATAGCCTTAAAAGGTACTGTGCGCCTCAATGTTTCCAGCCCTTGTAAAACTAAGACTTTTGCCCAACGTGGAAGAGTGGACTTTGAATATAGTGTGATGAATAATAAGGAACATAAAGTTTTTAATGAGGAATGTTTAATTGAACAATTTTTAGGTGATAATCATGACTTTTTTTATGTGGATGTTAAAAATGTAAAGGAGAAATCTAAAAGTACAGAATTTATATACACATCTTTAAAAGAATTAATCTATGATTTTGGCAAAAAATTGGTGTCTTACAAGAATACGAAAATTGATAGTAACTACTTGTCCAAATGCTTAAAACTCAAAATTGTACCTAAAGGTCTTAGATTCTTCAAACTTCCATTAGGTATAGTATATGGACCGGATATAGTAAAAGAATTTAATGATCTATTTGATAGTTTTGGTTTTTCTTTTATTAAAATTTTAATTAAATATCAAGATGAGAATCTTGTAAATTTAGCTAATGAGTTAGAAAGTACGAACAATGTCATAATTCGACATAATGGAGAGGATCATAATGGAACTCATAAATAAAGACATAGGGAACTTGCAGACTTTGGATCCAACCCAGTTTGGCTTTGTCAAAGGCAGATCCTGCCTCTTAAACTTGGTTGACTTTTTCGAGACAGTCACCAAGGCCATTGATGAGGGAAAGGCAGTCCATACAGCCTACCTCGACCTGGCAAAGGCCTTCGACACAATACCCCACTCAGGTATCATCGAAAAACTCAGCTTGAATGTAAACCCATACATCACAAGATGGGTTGCAAACTGGCTAAGTGACAGAACCCACAGGGTCAGAGTTGCTGGAGCCATGTCAGACTCAAAGCCTGTCACAAGTGGTGTCCCACAGGGCTCAGTCCTGGGTCCACTCTTGTTCGGCATCTACTTTTCTGAAGTACAAGCAAACACAGGAGGGTTATGGCTGAAAGTTTGCAGATGACTGCAAACTGGGCGCCATAGTCGAAAACACATCTGACACAGATATCCTCCAGAAGGGCCTCACAGAAACGGATAACTGGTGCCAGAGCCATGGCCTGAAGTTAAACGCCAAAAAATGCATAGTCATACCCTTCGGGAAAAACAAGGTTACCCCTAGCTACCATATAGGTGGCAATCCACTGAGCACAGAAAAAGTCATCAGGATCTGGGGACCCAAGTTGACAGTAGCCTTCGCTTGACACTCATGTTGCTAAAGTAGTTAGGAAAACCTTCTATATCGCCCACCTGATCATGAAGGGATTCACATCTAGATCAAGGAGGTCATCGTCCCCTGTACTCATCACTCATTAGACCTATGATTGAGTACAATGCCCCGTTCGGAATGCATCTGACCAGACACCTGCTGCAGCTTGAAAGGCCCCAAAGGTTCCTCACCAAAAGGATAAAGGGTCTCAAAAATATGTCTTATGCTGCCCGACTGAAAGAACTCCAGCTCTATTCAGTCTCATACCGTTTGCTCAGAGGTGACCTGTGCCTGACATATAAGGCCATGTCAAACCCAGATTTGATGAATATGCTTCACCTCAAAAAATCTAGATCCCTCAGAACCACAAGGGCGGGAGACTTAAACCTTGACACGGTTATAAATAAACGTGCTGGAGGGACAGATTCATCACCCAGAGACTCCCTATGCTGTGGAACAAAATCCCGGTACATGTGAGGCAGAGCACCTCGCTGGCCTTGTTCAAGAGGAATCTTGACCAATGGATGGGAGATCGCAGATATACCCCAGGGATTACTTCAGTGTCACTGCTTGACAGAGGCACAGAAAAATGATAGGCATAGTTTTTATTCAAACTAAAGGGGTGGCGAAAGCCACATAACTATGGGCTAGGCTTATAAATGCCCTTGGGCAGATAGCCTAGTATGAACCTATGAACCTATGAATTATGGAAAGAGCTTTACACTAAACAATATACTATTGCTGAAAATAAGATGCATACTATTTTTGAGAGAAAAAACAGGAAAATATCGCGGGATATAGATTTGTATAAAAGTAACAGAGCATATGTTTGGCCATCCAATAGAGTCTTTGAACACAAGAAGATGTACCAGGTTGAGAAAAAAGCTCCTTTAGGGAGGAAAATTTTCAGGGGGGGCAGATTTTTTCCGGCACGGAACCCCAACAAACAGTGGAACAGAATTTGAATAAGACTCCAAGTGAGTCACTTATGCCATCAATGAATTGTGTTGAATATATATTAGAACCTTTGGTAATTGAGTCTCATTCAACTGATTCCATAGTAATAGGATTACCTAGTAAGGATGTACCTGACCCCCTAGATACATGTGTAACTACTCAGCAGCCTATATTGACCACACATGATGGATTTAATGTATTCAACTACACTGAGGTAGATGTAGATACCGAATTTGTTAGGATCATGAGTAAGGGTATGAAATTTATTCCCATGGTAGGTAGGAATCTAGTGAACAATATTAGGGAAATCAAGCTGTTTTGTCGAAGACTCAACCTAGCCATACAGTTTGATAAAAGTGGCCAAAACGAGAAGAGATTCCTTGGTATAGCGGGTACTGATCTTAGGAAGAAGAGCACATATATCCCCGCTTCCAACCCACAAGTTTACAATTTTGAAAAATTGGTTTGTAATGATATTTATTGGTTGCACAATAATTTGAGAAAGATAAGAAAAATGTGATTAACATCAGTGATAATCTTTCGAAAAAGGAAAGAGAATGTTTATATAAGGTTATGTGCAACAAGGAAATAATGATCATGAAGCCAGACAAGGGGGGAGGTGTTGTAATTTATTACACTAATGAGTACAATCAGTGTATACATAACCTCCTCCACGAGTCGGGCAATTATGAAAGTGTATCTATCAACCAAATCAATATTGGCCATCAGAGAATAGATTTGAGTATTGAAGAGTATTTAATAGACAACAGGATTTCAAATGACACATTCCTTTTTGAAAACAGATTATCCAGTGTTAGCCAAAATTGTTGGGATTCCAAAGGTGCACAAATCCTTGGAGAACCCACCATTTAGACCCATTGTTTCAGGTTCTAAGTCCAAAACCTTCAACATAGGGAGGTTAATAGACAAATGCTTAAAACGTATATACAATAAGGGAGGTTAATAGACAAATGCTTAAAACGTATATACAATATTATTCCACACATCATGAAAGACTCCTGGAATTTTCTAGGTAAACTTACTAAGGATAAATGGAATCCTAATTTAAATTTACCTTACCACTGATGTCGTAGATTTGTTTTCCAGCATCCCTAAAGATGTGGGTTTGGAATTTTTTGCCAACAGTCTCAGGAAACATTCAGGCTTCACTTGGGACAAGATATGTCTAATATGTGATGTGATGTCATTGGTATTGGACCACAATTATATAGTATTTCAAGGGGAATATTTCAGACAAACCAAGGGAGTCGCTATGGGAGCAGCTTGCGCCCCCATTTTCACGAACTTGGTTATGTTAGAATGGGAGCCCGAATTTCTATTTAAGAGTGAATATTTTTCTGATATAGCATTCTACGCTAGATATTTGGATGACATTTATATTATGGAAAGCATCTTCGGTTAGGATACAAGAGTTTATGGAATTCCTTAATGGTACCACTGAATTCCTGAAATTTACACAACTTTAGTTCTTATGAAATTCCATATTTAGATATAAAAAAGTCCAAAAACTGTGGCAGGAAAACGAAGACTCCACTTGGAAAAAACCAGGAAAACTAAACACAGAATCCACTGGAGTCACCACACGGAGATGGTCACCGATGATAAAACCTTCTTTATTGAGAGCAAAGCACACAAGCGCTTTCACGTAGGTATACTACGCTTCTTCAGGTGCAATAAAACATTGAAAACAGCAAACTCTTATACAAAAAAGTTTTGGCGCTCAAAAAAGTAAATTAAACACTAACAGAATAATTGCTAACACACTTTCCTTCCCTCCGTATCCGTATTTAAAGAGACAGTACTAAAATAAATTGAAGACAAATACAGACAATTTAAAAACAGATGTAAACAGTTTAAAAGTTGTGGCAAAATTGCCTAAAACCTACTACATTTGAATAAAACAGGAAACCTTGTCATTATAGCAGTATCTGCCAACTAAGGCTCTCACCTCACAACACTAAGAAATAGTGCAGAATTATAATCAAGGCAAAAAAACAGAGAAAAACATTTCAAATAAGAATAAGCCATACTCTTATTTACATGAGCAGCCAAGGCGTATTCAACGACTCCTGATGGGGTCGCTGGCTGAACACATACGTATTTCCTTAATACAAAGCCTCCGAAACACAGGCAAACTATCTATGATGTCCCAGTTCCAACTTAAATCTAAAAATGTCTGAGGCACAGATAATGCAACATACAACAATTCAGGAATAAAAAACAACATACTCATAAATGACAACATAATCAAAACTATTAATGGGGAGTGCATAACATATATTCGAATATGCAACTGTTAGTGTAGAGCAACGACACCAACATAATGTTAACAAGTTCTACCCATGTTCCGATCTGCATGTGCACTCAGAACGTACCTCACATCTCACATGGTAAGCGCCGTCAACGCACAGATAATTCCCAAAACAAGATCACAAAAATACGACCACGTAATACACAATATCCCGCAGTCATACCCGATTTAAAAATTTGTTTTCAACATGAACGATGCAACGGATGACAGTCCGGAGGTAAAAGATGTCCTACTCACAACAGCCACTAGCAAGCACAGGAGGCACATTCCAACATGCAACCACTTGCGCTCATCAAAATAACTGCTCCAATACAATTCCGCTGGATATCTGCCCCATAAGGAGACACACTCACACACACCTATATCATAAGAAACCACCAAACAGTCAAAGACTGATGCAGAAGATATAAAGGTATCCAACACAGGGAAACAAACATGGCACAAAGAGCGACCCACTCACCTCTACTAGTCGCAGGCACCAAGACATTAAACAAACAGCTGTTGACGGATGTATAAGCGCAACAGCCGTTGGCATGGTGCCTACAGTACCTAAGTCTGTCAAAAGCCAGGATCCGAACAAATACCCAAGGATCCAAGTCTGACTAAAACTGACACCATGAAATACAAAATAAGCAAGATAAAACTCACACTGAACTATTTAGTTGCTAGACTTAAAGAAACAACTTTCATGTTGCTTTAATACACGCATAAAGCGTTAACTAATGGACGTAGCTATGGTAACTGAGCATACGTCCAAACTCATCCAATGAGTGAACCCACATGGAAGCCAAAATGCCAGAAATATAGTAATATTGTACAATATTGAAAAACAGGTAGCTATAACGTCTGTGAGCTGAAGCCTGCTCAAACGTACTTAAAAATAGGACAAAGGTAAAAAATCATATTTAGATATACTATTAAGTCACAATGAAGGTTTCACTTCAAAAGTTTACAGGAAACCTACATTCTCCAATGATTATATTAAATTTCACCAGTAACCACCCCCCATTTGTCTTTTACGTGGTAAAAGGACAATGTATTAGAGCCGCAAGGATGTCTTCCACACAGGAATATATGGAGACTGAACTAAGGAAGATACACAATTTATTCCTTTGTCATGGCTATCCAGAGAACATGTTGCATGACATTACCAAATATGTACATAAACAATGGGGTAAGAAGTACATGCCATTATTAGGCTGTTATAATCTCGACAACCAAGTAGAACAGCGAAAGGAGCCTTTTGGGAGAGTATGTGTATTGACGTATACCCCCCATACGTACGCAATCAAGAAAATTTTACAAAGACATTGGGAAGTGATAACTACACTTGAAAAGCTTGGTAAATTTCCTAAATGTGTATTTAAGACAGCCCCTAACTTGAAGAGAATACTGGAAAGAGCTGGTTATGAAAATGAAGGTGTGGATAGATTTAAAGGTACATTGAAATGTGGAAGATGTCAGTGTAGATATATCAATGAAGCCAAGACCATTCAGTTAGACGACATAAATCACACTACCATTCGGTGTAGGACAGGAAGTTGCAACACCAAACAGGTGGTTTGTGGCCACGTGTAAATGTTGCACCGCATACTATATTGGCAAAACAGAAAGGCAGCTTAAAAAACGAATATATGAACATAAATATAAAATACAGAAGTGCGACACAAAATGCTTTGTATAGACATATCCTAGAGAAAGGGAAAGATCATGGATTTGTATTTGCAATTATTGATCAGGTTATTAATACACCATACGGAGGTAATTGGAAAATGATTTTGGCTCAATTTGAAAGTAGACGGCAGATTTATACTGATGCTACTAGACCGCCTGGTCTTAATGATTTTATCAGCATTAAACCCTTCTTAGCTCTTTCATCATCCTGAATGGTTAATACATACAAACTAACCTACTTAGTATATTTATTTCACCAATAATTTTTAGTATTTTAACTATACTAATAATATTCAATTTATTTTAATGTTTTAGAGAGAATACATCAAACATTCAAAATGTAGAATATATACTATACTATATTCAAATGTTCATTTTTATTATTTTTTTACAATAGAATGTTAACACAAACGTTTTTAGGCACAATATATTCAACACATTTATGTATTTTGTAACATTAATATATTTATATTTCTATTAGATTAATTATGTACAAGAGAGACTATATATGTTATGTTACTATTTTATAATTTTTGTTTGCAGTCTGTTGATTTAGGTTTCGGGCACAGTTAAAATTTTAGGTATGTGTAAGCTTTAATGTTTTTGGCGGGTTTTTTAAATTTTTAAATTATTAAGTGATCAGATGACTATAAAATGGGGAATTTTCAGTTTTGTGTTGTTCTGAAGACTGGAGTTTTCAGTTGAAAGCGCTTAACCAGTGTATTCACTGTGTTTGTGTGGCAATAAAAAGTTTTCGTTCATCCTTGTGTACGAGCGGTATATATCCAAGGGTCTGCACATCCAATTCTTGGTTCTACAGTCGGTGTTCACTTCATATTGGAGTTCACTTCATATTGGATCAGTGTTAATATTGTCACATTTACTGAGGCGTGAAACTGTTGCTCTTCCTTCAAGCGGAGGGAAATTTTTCTTATTCTTACTCTTTCACCAACTGAATATATATTTCATAGGTTTATGCACATATAACCCCTGATCTTCAGAATCAGACAGTACCAATCCCTTCTCCTGACCTATCTTCATTTCCACCTGCCACATTTTCTTCACCTACTAGTTTCTTTATTTAGTTCAGCCGCTCCAACCTCTTGCTGTCCTTTCTTGTGTAGGTTCTCTTCCCCTTTTCATCATTTACTTCTTGAGCTTGATAATTCATCCAAGAGAATTTAACTCAACCGGCATTCAGACACGCACCTTCTTTCTACTTACCTTTTCCTCCCACACTAACATTGTACGTTGTCACAATCATTAAATGAGACAAGTCACAGGCTGGCCAGCATATCTTAATGACCTCTGACCACAAACAAAACACTTCTGCCAGTTTTTTTTCACATTTAAAAGCAGCCTCCAAACTCTATCTTCCATTTCATAAGTTATTCTCATCTCAATTTCATACACACCCTGCATGCATTTTTAAGTATTCTGTCAGCTCATCAGTTCTAAACTGCAAAGTAATATTTTAACATTTAAGTTACTACTAAAAAAAAAAAAAAAAAAATTGTTCCATTTCTGTTAACATTTGAAACGGATGAAGTTTCTGGAACTGTGAAAGTCTCACACACAAAAAATGTTACCTACACTTTGTTGTTGCTCTCCTTTTCGCATGCTGTCACTACTTGCCTCATCAGTTTTCCACATCTTCAGCACTTCTGAAGCTATGCCATCTCACCCAATGAAACAGCAGAACTGTCACCTGGATCATCCTGTTCAATTATTTTTAAACAGGTCATCATGTGTGCCCTCCCGATGCCAATTCTGCTATCTGCACCACTTCAGACTAATTTCCTTTCTTCTCCATGGAGACAGCTAAATGCTGCTCATTCATAATATCCAAAACAAGAATTTGTTAAGGCTGAAGCTACATATTTTTTCCAAATACAAACTTCTGCCTCCAAGCTCTACACAGTTTCTCTCCTCCATACTGCTGCTTCCCTTAGACCACTTCTTTCTTGCTATAGGAAGCTCTATGGGAAGTTCCACAATGTTCTGGCCAAATTTCAATGCATTACAAATACCAGCCAGAGTATCCACTGAGGAGTGGCCACCAACCTAGCAGGAATAACCCAATCAATAACCGATAGGTGTATAGTGGACAAAGATGCACTAGGGTTGGGACTCCTTCCATGGCACTAGAAAAACCTTTATTTGGATAAGCAGGATTTTCTAAAAGCAGGCTTTCTAACCTCATGCATACGTAACATGTCCTTTGAACAGGTATCAGAAAAGCAAAAGTTAAATTATCCACACAAGGGTCTCCTTGTTCTGAGACAGGCGATCCATTAACAGTGGTACCACACTTCCTTTGGAAATCTCTGAGAAGGGAAAACTAGCACTGCCTGGGTAAAAAGATGCTACAAAACAGCATCTTTGACCTAGTCCTTTACCTTCTGGATCATGGGGAGCAAGGGGATTACAGTTCAGGAGGAAGAGAAGTGCCCATTTTATGTAGAAAACATCTACCACCCAGTTCTCCTTGCTGGATGCTCGAGCATAACATTTTTCAGCTTGCCTGTTGCTTTGAGATGCAAAAAGCATCATCTCTGGAACACCCCAACTATATACCAGATAAAGGACCATCCCCTATGCCGCACACATTCACGTGGATTTTCCTTAGAACTGCTGAGGTGATCCACTATTGGTGTTGTGACTACACAGAATAGACTACCTTTATAATCATCCAAAACCATAGGGCTACCGCACAGGCAGCCATGGCTAGACTGCAGAGGATACAGGGCTCTCTCCCAGTTTGCTGAAATGCAACACAACTGCTGCATTGCCCATCCTACCTGACCAGTACTCTCCTTCCACAATACCGCTTAAAGAGGTGTGCTTGTACCAAAGCCAGTTCCTTCACTTATACCACTTCCTTCTTGGGGCTGCACTTCACAGGTCTTTGACAGAGCTGCTGTGTGTAGGTTATGAAAGCTAGGTGGAAAACACCAATTAGTATATGGATGGGGAACAGAGTGAAGGGAGTTTCAAGTTCATCTTGACCTGGCAGGATGACCATTTCATCTCTGGAAATGCAAGGGGAGACTGGAATTGCTTTTGCCACATCTTGAGTGGTTGGCTCTTGCTAAACAAATCTCAGGTACTACTGAAGTACCATGTGAACTCTGGTACCATCAAGATTATGGGCAACATGTACGAGTACCAAGTCACACACTGACACCCTCCCTTCATTGCAGAAATAGCATCTTAAATGTTCCGCCTACTCTAGGTGAAGAAATGGCTTCTTGAGTCTAGAAATGAGACCAGGAATACAAGTGTCTTGGATTGAAACACTCAAATTCTGGAATGAAGCTGGGAATTTCTGGTTAAAGGTTTATAATGCCTGAATATTTGAACTGTATCTTACTGAAATTGGTACACCTTGTTTGCTGTAGCATAGACTAGATCCAGGCCTGCTGAATCTAGCTTAGTTTATATGCTTGTTGTTTGCTTGATATTTCCCTGGAATGCTAATTCCACCTAACACGCGGCTTCTCAGCGCTTCTGTGGATCACTAGTGATATCTGCATTGCTTACTGTACTTATTTCCTTGTTTCACTTGAAAGAAAGTTACTGTTTGTTGTTTTTGCAATTAAGTTACCTGTAACACATTGCACTTGGGTTACCTGGCACTTGCTCACTAAAGCAATTATACAAGTCAGCACTAAAAATTAAAAGCACTACACCCTCACTCCCCACTGGCCCTTGTTTTCAATTATAAAGGAATTCCCAATATTATTCTAGCATGTCCAAAGGTCAGTTGTCAATCTCCTCTCCGGTCCAGCTGGTGAATCTGGGAATCTTGAGGCAATGTTACAACCATGTACACAGACAACCCTCTCCGCCTCCCAACAAATTCCAACACGTGAGAGATGCAACGATATAGCCAAACTGGAGGCTAAGCTCTCTCAACTCAGTACTGGCATAACCAGTCAGGAGGAGAAGGAAACCACACTCACTACAATTCCAGTCTCACACAGACCTACCACGACAGCAAACCAAACACATAATCACACAAAAACACTCGGAGGCTCTAAATAAAGATCTGCCTAAGCAACAGAGACCTCCAAAGCAGACACCCAAGCAACCGCTACCCCAAAACAAAACTCGTGCAACACATATCTCACAAAGCCAGTGTGCCGAACAGTCACAGCCCTTAAGACTAAACACACCTGATACACTTGTACGTCCCACTCACCAGGCTGAACAAGGAGAGGGTCACGGTGAGCAGCCTGTCGGGCGCTAGGATCCGCCACATAACACAAGCACTCAGGTCACTCCAAGGCAAGTACAAATATGACTCTGTCATTGTCCATGCTGGTGTGAATGACCCGAGATGTACCTCCCTGGACTACATGAAAAAAGACAGAGGAGCTCTCTGAGCATATAGCCCAGGCCGGTATGACCCTGACCTTGAGTAGCATCTTACCCTCACCAAGAATGATGCCACAATATGAAGACAAGATGATCAATTTCAACAATTGGCTTAAGTACTGGTGTCATTCAAAGGGGATCCAATGCCTGTCAGCTTGGGGTGATATGCTCGACAAGCCACGATGCTTCGCTAGGAACGGCTTGCACCTGTCACCCCTGGGCTTTTGGATATTGGCAAAGGCTCTTGCTACCACCATAGTGCCTTTTTTAGGCAAGGCTCAAAAGACAAACCCACCTCCATAGGTAGCACAAGGGATAAGAAACTAAGAGTAATGCTACTCAACGCCAGAAGTCTAAACCTCAAGATGCACGCACTCAAAACTCTCCTTAGCATGGAGAATAAATCGATATCTGTGCAGTAACAGAAACCAGGTTCAGGGCTCCCGAGAGCACCCCAGCACTACCAGGTTATACGTCATACCATGCTTTTCGGCCCCAAAACTTGGATCGGACCACAAAAGGAGGGAAGAGTATCGATATTCAAAGATACCCACACCTCCAGGTTGGTGGCAAAGCACGAAGCATCAAAGACCGTTCATGTGCAACTAACAGTGGGTAAAAAGTACAGTTTTGTACCTACCATAAATGTAGATGTCCGAACTGGATAGCATCTGCAGTCATAACTGGGTTGTCCTGTCGTCAGGCAGCCCCTCGGTCGGCCGGATTCCAAAGTCCGGGTCCGGCTTCGGCTGATGTCGCACCCCACCCGACGTCATCTCTGCTGGTCTTCGGGTATAAAGGCATCAGCCGACACCATTTTCCTCAGTGTTTCTTGCCCCAGATGCCAGTTGCCCTCTTGGAAGGCTAAATTTTGGATAAATGCCAATGTTTCCAAAAAAAAATAGAAGGCAAACACAAAAAATAAGCATGTATGTACATGTATACAAACAAATACACCATAAGAGACTCTCCCCACCAGCTAGCTATTAGGAGGGTAAATACCCTAGGAGTACCACAGAGGGGAAGGAGGGAGGGTAATCCTGACTGCAGATGCTATCCAGTTCGGACATCTACATTTATGGTAGGTACAAAACTGTACTATGTCCTTCATGGATGCATCTGCAGTCATAACAACTGGGTAGAATACCATAGCCAACTAGGGGAGGAGGAAGAAGGAATTATGGTGTGGTTAGGATCCCTTGCAGAACAGCAGTGGCAAACCCTGCTCGGGATCTGGAATACAGAGGTAAATTATAATGCTTGGCAAATGTATGCACTGAGGTCCAAGTAGCCGCCTCAATAATGTCCTTGGTTGCCACTCCTCATAAGAAGGCTGTGGTAGTGGCTGTTGCCCTTGTAGAATGAGGCCTTATGTTCTGTGGAATTGGTTTTCCATGGAAGGAGTAACAGAATCGTATGCAATTTCCTATCCATTTGGAGATTGTCTGTTTGGAAATTGCTTTTCCTTCCCTTCCTGTTGCATAGGCTACAAAAAGCTGGTCAGTTTTTCTGTTACTTTTGGTTCTGTCCAGGTAGTAGCGTAGCTGTCTATGTACATCCAAGGTATGCAGCATTCTTTCCCTCTGTTTTGTGGGTTGGGAAGAAGGTAGGTAGGTGGATTGCCTGGTTTAAAGACACTCTGGATACCACCTTAGGCATAAATGTAGGATTAGTTCTCATGGACACTATCTTGGTGGAAGATTAGGAAGGGTTGTACTGCCATTAGGGCCTGAAGTTCAGAAACCCTCCTTGCTGAGGTTATTGCCAGTAGAAAAGCAGTTTTCCATGATAGATGCTGTAAGTCTGCTGTTGCTGCTGGTTCAAAAGGAGGGAGTGTCAACTTTTCCAGCACAAAGTTCAAGTCCCAAGCTGGCAATGGTGGTTTCCTAGGAGGTTTTACATTCTTGATCCCTCTGAGGAACTGCCTGAGTAGAGGATGTGAAAAGACAGGTGGATCAAAGCTGTATTCTGCTGAAATAGCTGATGCATGTATCTTGATGGAGGAATAGGACAGGCCTGTATGTAGAAGCTCTGCCAAATACTCCAGAATGTTAGCAATATCTATATTCGACACATCTTTTCCTCTTTCAGCACTCCAAATGACAAACCTTTTCCATTTTCCTGCATAGTTCCTTCTTGTTGAAGGTCTGCGGGCTTCAAGGATAATGTCTTTAACCCTTTGGGAAAGATCTGGATTAGTTGCTGCTATGAGATGTTCCATGCGGTCAGTTGCAAAGTTTTTAGGTTTGGATGCATGATGCTGTAGTTGTTCCGAGTTAACATCAAAGGCATCAGGGGTATTGACCACATTTTGTCTCGAGACATGCTCCTCAGCAATGGGTACCAGTGTTGTCTTGGCCAGTTCGGAGCTATCAGGATTATCCTTGGACGTTCCTCCTTGATTTTTAGTAATACCTTGTGTATCAAGGGAAGAGGTGGGAATGCATATGCTGTCAGACCTTTCCAGCTGAAGGAGAGTGAATCCACCTTCCATGCAAGTGGATGGAATGTCCTTGTGCAGAATTTTTTGAGTTGGTGATTGAGAGGGGAAGCGAATAGATCTGTGGCATACCCCATTTCTTTATGATGGTCTTTAAGATGTCCGGGTGTAGCATCCATTCGTGAGCATCCGAGGTAGTTCTGCTTAACATGTCTGCTAGAGTGTTCTCCTTTCCCGGTACAAATATTGCCTGTAACTGGATGTTGTAGCTGAGTGCCAGGTTCCAAAGGTCCAAAGTCATTCTGCATAGGGGGTATGAATGAGTGCCTCCCTGTTTGTTTATGTACCACATGACTGTGGTGTTGTCTGTCCTTATCATCAAGTGGCCTTCTTTGATAAATGGTCTGAATTTTTGGATTGCCAGTTTTACTGCCAGCATTTCTTTTTGGTTGATGTGCAGGTGTAGCTGGTCCTGCGTCCACAATCCTTGTACGCATTTGTCCAGCATGTGAGCCCCCCATCCTAGGTCTGAGGCGTCTGTTGTGATGGTTTGGCTTGCTCGAAAGTTGTGAAAGGGTAGGCCTGGGTTTGACTGGCATGCTTGGGCCCACCATAGGAACTCCTGTTTTAGGCATGGGATTAGTGGAATTTCTGCTTCTAGGCTGTGCCTGTGTTGGGACCATAAATTCTTTAGGTACCACTGTAGTTTTCTCATATGCAGTCTGGCATGTGGGACCAGGATTATGCATGATGCCATGAAGCCCAAGGCCTGCAGCACTTTTCTTGCTGTTAGCTTGTTCTGCTTTGTTAGTGCCAAGAAGTAAAGAGGGAGTTCTTTTGTTTACTGCAGTTAGGAATGCCATTTGTTTTACTGTGTCCCATTCCGCGCCCAAGAATGTCCTCGTTTGGGATGGTATCAGCCTTGACTTTTGTAAATTGACTGTGTATCCCAGGGCTTGTAGCAAGTAAATGACCCTTTGTAAATCTGTTGTCAGCTTGCTTTTGTTGTCCCCTTGTAGCAGGCAGTCGTCCAGGTATGGATAAATTTGAATTCCCTGTAGTCTGCAGTGGGCGATTACTGATGCCAGGCATTTTGTGAATACTCTGGGCGCAGTAGATAAGCCAAAGGGCAATGCTGAGAATTGATAGTGCTCTGATCCTGCAAGAAATCTGAGGTATCTTCTGCAGTTTGGTCGAATGGGGACGTGCAGGTATGCCTCCTTGAGATCTAGAGTTACCAGCCAACACTCCTTGCCCAGCATGGGAAGAAGTAGCCGTAGGGTCAGCATTTTGAATTTTGGGACAATGATGTATGTGTTTAAGATGGACAGGTCGAGAATAGGTCTCCAACTTTTTTCTTTTCTTGGAACTAGAAATAGTCTGGAGTAGAATCCCTTGCCTTGTTCTGTTATTGGTACTCTTTCCACAGCTCTCATCTTTGTTAATTGCATTATCTGCTGTAGAGCTTCTATTTTTTGATTTGGAGGCAGGTTTGGCATTCCTCTTTTGGCTGGTAAAGTGTGGAAGTGGAACCGGTAACCTTGGTCTATGGTTTGCAAAATCCACTTGTCTTTTGTGATATAGTGCCAGTTCTTCGAAAATAAGGCTAATTTTCCGCCTAATAGTGCTGCTATTTGTTCCCTGGTAGGCGGAGTTAGAGTCAAGTCACTGTGATTGTCCTGTTGCAGTGGTAGTGGCTGTGTCTGTGCCTCTGTTATTACCTTGCCACGGTCGTCCTCTGTAGGCACCCCCTCTGGATTGATTTCTGCCTCTGGAACGTCTATTCCTGCCCCTTTGGGATCTTGTGGAGTCAGGAAAGGACCAATTTTTGGCAGGCCAGTTCCTGCTAAACCTTGGGGCTGAACCTGTAAGAAATCTTTAACCGTTTGTACAGATTTTGCCTTTTCTTCCATTTTCTTCATTACCTGCTGGGCAGGTGTACCAAACAAACTGGCCTTATCCATAGGAGCATCTAATAACTTAGCTTTAACATGATCCGTAAGACCTGTTCCTTCAACCATGCATGTCTCCTTATCACTGTGCCAGTCATGGCTGATCTAAATGAAGCCTCAAGTGCATCATAGCCACATTTTAAAGAATGGTTACTAACCTGTTGTATGTTATTTACCATTTCTAATACATATTTCTTATCTATAGAGTCATCAGAGGATAGCTTTTTAGTTAACTGATCAAGCATGAACTCTTGGTATTGTATCATGTGAAACTGACAGTTTAAAGCTCTAGCTGAGAAAGTAGCAGAGGTGTAAACTTTTTTGCCCCATCTGTCTAAAGACCTGGATTCCCTTTCAGAAGGAATAGGGTTTTTTGCTGTGGTCGAGGCTACTGCCTTAGGCCCCTGGGATATAGTTTCGGGGTCTGCGAGTGGGGCCTTGTATAGGTGGTGATGAGTGTCTGGCACCCTGTAAAATCTATCTGGTTTGGCAGGGGCTGGAGGTAAGGAATCAGGTGCAGTGCAGACATCATTAAATGCATCGTCCACAACAGAAAGGACAGGAGGTATAGCTAAGGGCCTATGTTGTGGTAAGTGCAGAAAAGTCCTAAGTCTTTTTCTGGAATCTGAGAAATCCTGTTCCTGCCATTGGAATTGTTCTCTCATGGCATGTAAGGTTTCCCCAAAGGAGAATTCCTCTGGTGGAGAAGCAACTGGAATGGATTCTTCAGCATCGGAGTCTTCATAATTGGAAAAAGGAGCCTCTGGCTGGTCTGTAATATCTGAGTCATCCACAGAATCATCAGAGGACACAGGCTCAGGGGGCTCTGCTCTAGGTCTCTTTTCTGGGGGCTGAGAGGCCCTATCTGGGTGAGATTGAGATCCCCTAATTAAGGATATTAAATCTTCTGCCAGAGTAAGCATTTGTGAACTAGAAGTGGGCCTGGTTGAGGGGGGTTTAACAGGCACTGACCTAGTAGATTTGGCTGCATTAGCCCTGGCAAAGGCCTTAATAGACATGGCTGCAGGAGGCCTAGCAGCACCACGTGCTGGGGTAGAGATATCTAAAGGGATGGTGTCTGATAAGTCACTAGTAACCACAGCAGTTGGTAAAATTTCTGAGGCCGATTCAAGTAAAGTAGCAGGAGCCTCAGTAGTAGTCATTGATTCGGCTGTATTTTGATCAGTTTTCTCGGTTTCGGCCGAAACAGAGACACTCGCGGTTTGCTTAACCGTGGTTTCGGCCAAAACCGCGGACCGCGAGTGTCGGTCTTTTTCTTTGCGTTTTTTAATAATTTGGGTAGTCGGAGGATCCGACGGCATAATGTACGCAAAATCTGAGCCGAAAAACTGTTCAGCAAACTCCGACCGACGCCTAAGCGTTCGTCGGTTGAAGGAAGCACAGGCCGAACAGGCTGCTACGTCGTGGTCTGGGCCTAAACAAGGCAAACAGTAAGAGTGGAAATCTTTATGAGGTATTTGTTTCCCACAAGTTAAACAGTTATTGACTTTTTCTGACATCGGCTGAGGCAAGAAAGAGTCCCCAACGGGGTACTTAGCTTTTAGAAGTCTTCGAAGTAGTATTCGGTAGTAGTAATCTCTGGATCTGACTGACCGGCACTTGCGAACAGCTTCTGCTTCGGGCGCCACGCGGCAAGAAAGACTAAGGAAAATGGCGTCGGCTGATGCCTTTATACCCGAAGACCAGCAGAGATGACGTCGGGTGGGGTGCGACATCAGCCGAAGCCGGACCCGGACTTTGGAATCCGGCCGAGGGGCTGCCTGACGACAGGACAACCCAGTTGTTATGACTGCAGATGCATCCATGAAGGAAATCTGCCTTCCACCCTCCCAAACCCAGGAACCCCACTCGGCCTTCCTGAGAACACTGGAAAATATGAAGGTCTCTCCAAACACCATTATACTGGGCGACTTCAACTACCCAAACATAGACTGGGAGCATTACTCTAGCTCCAACACCCTAGCCCAAAGGTTCCTAGAATTTATAAACTCAAATGTTATGGAACAACTTGTTACCACTCCCACAAGAGGGGAAAACATACTGGACCTGATCATCACCAACATGGGGACTCTATGCTCCAGACCAGAAGTGTATCCCTCACTGGTAAGATCAGACCATAAACTAAACTAATCTCACTGGATATTCACATACCCCACCCCCTGCACAGAAAACCACAGTGAAAAACTTCCCTAAAGCAAATTTCACACTCCTCAAAACCGAGGTGGAATCCTTCAAAGCCCCCGGGCCTGTGTAAAATACGGCCCAGACCGCAGAATCCTTTATAAACGCATTCTATGAACACCTTCAGGAATGCATGGATCATGCGATCCCAAATAAAACCAAGACCCAATCCTCCAAAGGCAGACGTCCTGTCTGGTGGACCCCAGCCATAAACAAACTATACAACAGAAGGAGGAAGCTACTAAATGATAGAGCAAAATCCCAAAAAGGGAAAGCATCACTGATCAGTATTAGCAAAAAACTACGGGCACTCATAAAATTGTCTAAGGCTAGCTTAGAGAGAAAAATTGCACAGGACACTAAGGATAATCACAAGGCTTTCTTTAGTTATGTTAGGAACCTGGGTGGTAATTCCCAGATATGCTCAGAATTAGTCCAAAATGACAAAATACACACCGAACCCACAGACATTGCCAACATCCTAGCTGAGAGGTTCAGCCCCCCCCCACCAAAAGGGCAAATATCTATCCCTGCAGAGTGCTGCCCCCCCCCCTGACATCTCAGACGCTCAGGTAAGAGCCGATGACTGCAAACTGGGCGCCATAATAGACTCTCCAGCAGACACAAGCATCCTCCAAAAGGGCCTCATAGAAACAGACAACTGGTGTCAGAGCCATGGCCTCAAGCTAAATGCCAAAAAGTGTATAGTCATCCCCTTTGGCAAAAACAAAGTGCCCACAAATTACCACATAGGTGGAAATCATTAAGTACAGAAGTAATTAGGGACCTGGGGACCCAAGTTGATATCAATCTCTCATTTGACAACCACGTGGCCAAAGTGGTTAGAAAAACATTTTATATAGCCCACCTAATCATGAAGGGATTCACATCTAGATACGGGGAGGTCATTGTGCCTCTTTACTCATCCCTCATCAGGCCCATAATTGAGTACAATGTACCTTACCAGACACCTGCAGCAAGTGGAAAGACCCCAAAAGTACCTCACCAAGAGGATCAAAGGGCTCAAACAGATGCCATATGCTGCCCGGTTAATGAAACTCCGGCTCTACTCAGTGGCATACCGCCTGTTCAGAGGCAATCTGTGCCTGACGTATAAAGCCATGTCCAACCTGGAATTAATGGACATGCTGCACCTCAGAAAATCCAAATCCCATCGAGCTACGCGCTCGAGAGACTTGGACCTCAGCACTGAAATAAATAGGACATGCTGGAGGGAGGCTCCCTTCACTCTGGAATAAAATCCCAGTCCAGGTTAGGCAGAGTCCCTCATTGACTCTCTTCAAGAGGAATCTTGAGTGGATGGGAGACAGAAGTGATACCTGGGGTAAACCTACAGTGTCACTGTTAGTGAGAGGCACAGTATACTAACCTCGAAAAAGGTCATAGCAAAATAAATTTAAAATGTGTGGCGAAAGCCAAACACATTCTGGCTAGGCTTATAAATGCCCTAGGGCAGATAGCCTAGTATGAACCTATGAAAGTCTCGAAGTTCCATGCTGAGATTGAGGGCTTTCATTTCTTAAAGCCTTTTGGGCTTCTAATACCACAAATGAGAATGGACTTATTTCCAAGTCCACAACTGTCTTGATACTGTAAATCACTAGTTATAGCAATTGCAATTTTTTTTTTTATGGACTACTATGTTTGGGTTTATATTAGATGAACGAAAGTTCATCTTCGTGTACGCTCACGAGTGAATATTGTGGAACTCGAAACCGCAATTGTGAAATCGTGGTACAGTGAAGAGGGGAATATTTGCCCTTTCCTCACTGTAGTGCGATCTCGGAGTTGGAATATATATTTAGGAGGGGTGTGTGTGTGGGGGGGGAGGGGCACAGCCCCCCTGCAATTGCAGTTTCGAGTACCTGGATATTCGCACATGTGAGCATTCGTTAAGATGAACTTTCGTTCATCTAATATAGACCCATATGTTTTTCTCCCATCTATTTTTTTTTTTTTTTTTTAAATTGCTAGTTATCAGCAACTGCATGTGATAACACTGAAGCTCCACATTTCCGATATTTTTCAACTATTTTATATAGTGGCATTTGCACAATCCATTTCAACTATTTTATATAGTGGCATTTGCACAATCCATTTCAACATTACTGTGCCTTTTAGTATACAGACCCTCTGTCATGAGTGCATCACACCCAGCAACAAGATTCGTGACAGTTTCCAGTTTTAACAGAACACGCATTAGTCTGTTTCTACCACCTTTTCAATGGATTTTGTAAATTAAACTGTACTTAAGTCCACCATCCTGGGTCATTATTAGTCCTTAGTTTGGTTTTAATTAACCTCTCCTTAACCATTTCTGCATCAAATCTTGGTCAACACGCGGTTATTACAACAGATCTCTGTGTTTTCCTCTATTTTTCCACTTCTTTCCTTCTCATCTGATCCTTTTTCTTGTATTCTTTGTTCTATATTCTCAGTTGTTGCCTATCTTTTGTCTACTTCAGCTTTGATTTCCAGTTATGCCAGACACTGAAAACGCTTCTGCTAAACTAAGCAGGGATGTCATTTTAGACTTGTGCTTTAAAACTTTCATCATGCTTGGATCCGATCAGATCAGCAGATATGTATGCAGCCCCACGACTGCAGATTTGTACATTTTTTTTTAGAAGGCCCATACCTTCAAGGCAAGGAATATTTAACCTTAGCATACATAATTTTGATATATCTTTTGATAAGCATGAAGCCTTTTTATTGTGCATGTCCAATTGGTCCAATACTTTCCAGGACTGGTCAATCACCCCAAAAAACTGTTAGATCAGGAACAGCAGATTGAGTCAGCTTAAATTTTACACCTAAAATGTCAAGGCAGTTTTTTTTTTTTTTAACATTTGTTTGAGGCTTCTGAAGTATACCCTGAGCTTTACTCTCATTTGCTCAAGTTTTACTGCCAATCCATCTGTTCCAAAAAAGTACTTCTAAACTAAACTTTAACAGGCAAGTGTATGCATCTTGTTCCGGGTTGATATTTTCTTGGTGCTACAGCCTTCCTGTTTTAAAGGATGATTTTGCACATTTAATCAAAATCAAAATTTCATTCTTGAGAAAGTTAACCATTTGTAGTCATGCTTTCAGATAGTCTGATTAACCATACAGTCAAGTCATCCACAAAAAGTAGATGAAAAATCTTAACAAGTATGGTTTATGGGAGCTAAATTTTAACAGCCTAATCTGTAAAGTATAACAAAGTAATAACCTTGGAGCGCTAAAGGCAGCTTTTACCAATATAAACTACTGTGTGTAAACAAAGTGAAGCTGTGCCACCATGGTGAAGGTTAAAAGCTAGCTTAGACTTAAAAAATACAATTTATAAAAACAGAGTGAAAATAAATGCAAGTGAATAAGCCCTTTCGGCAGTTGCCTTCCATCAGATCCCGTTTTGTTAGTAGAACTTCTGTTTGAGAGATAATGATCGGTCAAATCTCAGTCATTTCAGAAGTCTCCGCCCCTTGAGCAAAGGCTTTAAAGGGATCATCCCGTTCAAGTCAGGCAACTTGTCAGTCTAAGTCAGTAATCCATCCGGTTTCAATTTCTGTTCTGTTGAACAGAACTCCTCTTAAACCTTAGTCAATTACTTCCAAAGCATTGGGGAAAAAAGATATTTGGCAGTATGTTGAGACAAAGCACTAATTCTGTTGTGTAATCTAATGTCAAGTGACGCATTCCTTTAAAGGTTTGTTGGTCTTGCCAACAAACTATTACACAGGTGACAACAATCTGCATACACTCATCCTTATCTTTTCAAAGTAATCAGATACCGACTAAATTGCTGGGCTGGAATTTATGGAGATGCAAGCTCTGAATTTTCTACAGGGAAATGTACATCTCAACTCCAAATACGGCACAATAACCTCCAAGTTGTTCTTATTCTTGAAGCAGAATCTAGGTGTCTTGCCAATTATGTTTCTAATATCATCGGCTATCAGTATCTTCCAATTCCTCCTGATAACCTCACATATATGCTGATCATTACTGAATGCAAGCAAGCATCTCAGCCACGGAGTTACCCCATGAACTTTTATTACTGGGATAATTTGTCATGACTCCTGCAAAGTAGTTTGTCACTGTTTCATGGTCACTATAATGTAATTTAAATCAATAAAGGGTGGATCTCCAATTGTAAGCATTTATCCATTAATGTGGGATGTCATTAGATGATTCTGTAATGTAATTACCTATGCAATACATAAGAGAATTGGAAGAATATTAGATTTGATTTACCAGAAAATGTCATGTGGACAAACTTTTGCCAACAATGGAGGCTGAGTTTTCAATACTGTTGTGCAACTTTAGAGCTGGTACATCTGTGGTGTGTGTAGTATCTGTGAATATGGGCGCTTGAACCCCTGCAAAAAGACAAAAAAAGGTAGCTTGGGCGAACAGTTTTCAGTTAATTTGTTAGCCTAAAATGAGATTTGGCAACTTGACATGCCTCAAATTTAGCAACAAATTACCCTTTTATTCTGTTACCATTATTGACTTTTAAAGGACTATAAATTTGTATTTTGTCAGAAGACAGGTTATTGGTTATAGTTCTTAGGACGGCTTGTAGGTTCACTCAAGGATAGTTTTTCCTGTTAACCAGGTTGGAGAGTCTTGTTTGGGATGAGCATACCAGGGCCAAATCTTTGTGTGAATATGTTACCTTAAACCAGAAGTTAGTATCTGGATCGGAGTTTTTCCAGTTGGCAAGTTTAAATTGTCTCACTTTCTCCTACTACTTCATCCCATTTCATATCCTCTACATCAGAGCTTCTTTTATTCATTCATCATAGTATTCATCAGGGTCTTTAAGATTTTTTTCAATGTGTTTTATTTCCTTTGGTGTTTTATTCCTTTTGCTTTACTTTCTAGTTCTAGAAAAACCTTTTGGGTCCTCAATGAATTGCTTATTTTGTACTTTCATTATTTATTTTGCATATCTAAGTTTTTTGGCTTGTGCTAATGTTTTTAAGTTTCTTATTGGCAATACAGTGCATGACAGAACCTTGTCCGTTTTGATACTGTGCTGCTTTTACCAAAGTATCTTTCTAAATATTTTTGATGGCTTCCTTTTGTACATTCCTTTAACAGTGAAACAATGGAAATCACATGTAAAATCAACAAGGGCACAAGAAACTGCCAAATACTATATCCAACGCAGTCTGATTTTAAGGGCAGGTCATGCCTATTCAACCTGCACTTCAAGAAGGTCACTAATGGACTAGGACAAAAACTGTTCACTCTGCCAACCTTGACCTGAGCAAACCATTTGACAATAAGGCATTGTTAAACTCAAGAGGTCAGACAAACCCTTAAGTCACCTGGTGGAGAGCCAGCTGGCTCGCAGATGGGACACAAGTTAGAATTAAGGAGTACCTCTACAAAAAGGCAGGTCACCAGCAGATTCCCCTCATTGACAGGTTGCGGGATGGCTCCTTTTTGGCATCTACTTCTCTACAGTAGATTTCAATGTCAAATGTCGGTGACCATATTCACAAAAGAAAGCAAATTAGGGGCAGTCAGAATCCCCAACTGACACCAATGTTCTAGAAAAGGATTGACAGATAACTGCTGTCAGAGCCATGGGCTAAAACTAAATGCCAAGAAATATACAACAGTATCCTTCGGGGAGGATGCCACCCCTTGTAATTACCACACTGAAACGCACCAAAAGGCAAACTGGTAGTCACGGACTTGGGGGGGGGGGGGCACAGACAGTATTCTAAACACATCCATAGTATTGAGGAAATCATTCTCCGCTGCGGTGTGACTTGCAATATGATCCAAATTTAAGGCAGTCACTGTTCCACTGTATTTGGCTCTCAGACCCATCACCTAGTACAATGCTCCCTTGGTATGTAACTAGACAAATCCAACTGGTCAGAGGTCTTCACTAAAAATACAGGGCAAGAAGATATCCTAGGCAGACTGCCCAACGTCCCATCTCTGTATTCTGCATCATACAGGCTGTGGAGGGGAAAATCTATGCCTGGCATACAAGGCATCTTCCAATCCCACTCGGATGGACCTTCACACACACACACACACACACACACACACACACACACACACACACACACACACACACACACACACACACAGCAAAAGCACCAGAAATAACCATTCTACAGACATAAATCTAATCTGCAATAAAAAATAGGACTTGTTGGACAAACTGCTCCAAAAGGCCCCCTTCCATGTGAAGCAGTGTTCTTCCCTAACCTAATTTCAGTGAAAATGGACAACTGGATGGGAAATTGGAAATCCACCACAGCTGCATTTGTTTCTAACAGATGCAGGCAGCCTGTAAATCCTCTCAGTCACCTGCTTGTAAAAGTTCCATCAAGCCCATGCTCGCACCACCAATGGTATAAGAACTCCAACAGATTTGGCATGCATGGCTAGGCTTAAAAGTCCCCAGTGGTTGTACAGACACCTATATACCTATGCTACTTCTATTCTTAATCACTTTGTAAATTTTCTAGTTGATGCTTCCAGAGTGGCATTTTACTTGTTCCCTTCCTGTATTACTATGTTTTTTGGGGCGATACTTCTCAGTTTAGTTTGGCTGCACAGTAACAGATCTTATTTGTGTTACATTATGTGAATTTCTTTCACTAGTCCCCAATTACCGTGGAATTCTAATTTAACCAACCCAACATTTTTCTACAATTACTTTATATAACCCATTCCTTTCATGTATGCAGAGACACTCAGGCAGACAGCGGCATGCAGGCAGGTCTTCCATTAGATCATTTTCTACTAACACAGCATCTTTACCCTCGGTTTAAGTATTCTACAAATGTTCATCCTGGGAGATTGCCTGGATGATCTGTTCAAGTATGGGTAAATATGGATGCCCTTTGTTCAGCAATATGCAATTATAATCAGGTAATTTGGAGCAGCCAATTCAAAGGGTAAAGAGGAGGGAACCTCGTTCCTTCTGAAAATCAGAGAAAGGACCCATAGTCATTGTGACTAGGGATGTGCTGGTAGGCACCATCAAGAGCTAGAATCAGGGCCTGTGGGAAGAGTGTCAACAGGTCCTGTAGGGTTAGTGAATTTTGAACCTTGAAAAAGGTACAGACCGCTGACAGGTGCAGAATGGACCACGGCCCTCCTTTCCAAGAGCTAGAAAAAGGACTCTGGTCAAGTGCAGTGGGTTTACTTCTAGTGAAAGGAGCTCCTGTAGAATGGGGGAATGGACTCATTTTTGCCTTTAGCCTGCCGGCTTTAGTCTTTTTGAAAACTGTAGATTGTAATAGTAGGAAAAGTAGGCTCATCTGCCCTGTAATACCCTTCCAGCTTTAGAGGTATTGTTAGCCTTCCTGTGATTTTTGTATGGGGGGAGTCATGTTTGCTTCTTAGAGGGTTACAACCTAAGGGATCGCCTCAAGGCTTCCCCTTACAGACTCCATGCAACTTAATTTGGGCTGATCCTTCCCCCAACTTTGGCAAGTAGCAAAATACTGCTTTAGTGGGATTGTGCCTACTAAATCAGAGTACTGGGAAGTTTGCTTCACCATTCTTAAAATTTGTCCAGAAGTCCCACACAGCAACACCTTGTCTACAGGGGCATTAAGAAACTGCATTTTCAGACTCACTGACAGGATGTAAAGCCTCAGCTGGGCATATTTTATGACAGAACTCAGTCACTCTGGATGCTGCACCAACAGAACTGAAACAGTTGAGGGTTTTGCCTCCTAAATAGGAGTCTGCATGAGGTCCATTAGTTTTGATCCTTTAGTAGGAAGGTGATTAAAAACTAAAAATCCGGAGAGCCGTTTTAAGTAGAAAAATTTCCATTCAGTATAAGCAGGGAAACACTAAAGCACGTAAAGGACAAAAACGAGCCAAAAATGATTTACTAGCGAATATGCAACTGTCACACAGACCGATTAGGAGCAGCATGGGTCACACTTCACTGTGTGAAGGAAAATGCAGTGTGTATGTGAACACAGACAGACCCACCGATCCACTCACCGACCGACAGGCATAGGAGGTTACTAGGCTAATGGCCCTGGGGCCATTACAAGCCTAGCCAAGAGTTTATCCCCAAAAGAGAAACCTCAGTCAGCACCTATCGCCCCTGTCAATGAGGAACAAAGGTGGGACCCCTGGACAAACTGGTTTCCCATCCACTCAAGGTTGCGCTTGAAGAGGGTCAGCGAAGTACTCAGTTTGAGATGTATGGGAAGTCTATTCTAGAGATGGGGCAGCCTCTGGGAGACAAACCTGTCTCTCCAGCAGGTTTTGTTGATGTCTCGTATGGGATTTAGGCCTTTTGAATGGGTATTGTGCGAGGAGTTACAATTACAGACATGGAGCATATCTAGTAGGGCAGGGTCCAAGACTGCCTTGTAGGAGAGAGAGCACCTCTGAGCAATCTATATGACACAGTAGAGTGATGGTGATTTGAGATTGTCTGCATAGGACAGGTGTTTGAGATCATGGATTCTGTGAGGTATTTCTGTGGCCTTTCTAGTTAGTGCAGATGTTTGTACAGGTACATACCAAATTGGGCATTATACTCAATTATTGGCCTAACGAGGGAGTACACAGAGGTAATTACCTTTTTTTCTGGATGCAACCCCTTTTCTTAGGAGATAAACCAAGTAGGGTTTTTCTAACCACTGCTGCTACATGATGGTTGAATGAGAGACTGTTGTCAACCTAAATTCCCAGCTCTCACAGGCTGTGTGCTTACGAGGTTGCCATTGATGTGGTAATCAGTAGGGGCCATGGTTTCGCCGAAAGGTATGATGGTACATTTTTTTTGCGTTTAGCTTAAGGCCATAACTTTGGCACTAGTCATTTATTGCTGCGAGATCCTCTTGTAGTATATCATTTGGGGAGTCAACAGCACCCAACTTAAAACTAGTCTGGAAATTTGGTCAACCACATACCTTTCATCTTTGCCTGGACATCTGAGAAGTAGATGCCAAACAGTAGGGTCCCAAGACAGATATCTAGGGAGCACTACTAGTGACAGGTCTGTTGGAGGTGCCTATTTTGACCCTGTGGGTCCCATCAGTTAGCCAGGTGGCCACCCATCTGAAGAGATAGGGATTTACACCAAGTTGCGTTAGCTTTTCAATGACTGCCGAGTGGGGGACTGTGGTTCAACAGGCAAGATCTGCCCTTGAAAAATCCAAAGTGGGTGGCGTCAAGTGCTTGGAGACTGCCTATGCCCTTGTTTACAAGAGCCATAATACACTCCATGGCTTTACAGATCAGACCTGTCAAGCGAATGGGGCAATAGTTTCCAGGGTCAGTAGTGTCACCAACTTTGTGCAAAGGGATGACAATGGCAGTTCTTCACTCTGCTGGACTGAAGCCTGTACTTCAGCTGTGGTTGAATAGGGTACTCAATGTCAAAGCTAGTTCTTGTTGGAGATGGTGCAGAACACACCCTGGGATACTATCAGGTCCCATGGAAGCTGTGTTCTTTGCCTTGGACAGGGCCTTTAACACCATCTACGGAGATGCGAGGTGTGGGACAAGTATCTGCGATGTCAAATGGGCCTTTGGGGGGCAGTGGGGTGAAGTTTGCGTTGAACTTACCTGCTAGCAGGTTGGCCAAGTCAACAAGATCAGTGTGATACCATTAAGTACTAATTCGGAACAAAAGCTTTGCCATGGAGGTTCCTGACATAACTGAAGGCCTTGTGGTTTCCCTTTGTTTCGGAGGCTAGTTTCAATTCACAGTTGTCTTTGGAGGTTTTCACTATTAATCCAATATGCTTGTTGAGGCTTTGAGTTATTACAATTTGGAATTTAATTTGCTCCTTT